>NC_137142.1:245000-250000 GCF_949319135.1 Squalius cephalus | reverse complement strand
CTTTATTTAACCAGGAAACTCTCTCTGAGATTAAATCTCTTTCACAGGAGAGTCCTGGCCAAGAGTGGACAGCAGTTACAATCACAAACTTACAGATCAAAACTACAAATATAGAGTTAAAACGCTTTAAAACAATTGCACATCATTGAGTCTTCAAGGCAGTGCTGGTGCCGGTTCGGAGCCGGTGTCTACTCGCGAACCACTTCTAAAGACAGCTAAAGAACCGGTTCTCGGCCGGGAAAATTGGTTCCAAAGCGGCACCAACTCTTTGCTGGACTAGAGCCGCTCTTTTACCACGTCATGCTGACGTCGGGGGCTGTGGGGGGGGGGTTACTGTCGAACTTCCTCTCGAACGTAACCTCCGTCTATAGTAATCCAGACGAGCAGCACAAATGTGTTCTACACGTCTTCTTCTGACCCCGATATAGGATCGCAAAGCCAGGAGAAACATTTGAATAAAGACGATGTAGTCCGCCATTGTAATTGTTAAGCTTGAAGTTGGCGCAAGCGTTTCTGGGAAAGCTAAGACGTATGGCAACGTACACAGTGACGTAATGACGTCGTTCGCTGGGCTCTCTAGTCCGTGGAAAAACAAACAGGTGCGCAAGTTGAACCAGCACCAGTTCCGAACCAGCTCTTCTTTGGTGGAAAAGGGGTACTAGTGACCAAGTAATAGATTTAAAATGTTCCATAGGCACCAGAGTTTGTAATTTCAGAGTAGATTCCAGTCTAATGGAGATGCGTACATAACAGCCCTTTCCCAGTTCAGTTCTTACAGATGGAACAGAAAGAGTAAAACAGTTTTCAGACCGGAGGGAATATTTCCCAACACTTTTCTTTTGGATTAGACAACCTAGATACAACAACCCCAGAATAGTTTTATAAATGATTAGGTAATAGTGAATTTTCCTTCTAATGGACAGAGAAGGCCAGGCTACTCTGTTATACAATATACAGTGATGAGTTAAAGGTTTACAATCTGATATAAATCTTAAAGCGCTGTGAGAGAAGATGAGAAGCAGCGAACTGATACACCACATCACCGTAATCAAGTACAGGCAGAGAGCAGAAACGAACCTCTTTCTTACTTTACATGAAAAACAAAACTGGTTTCTAAAATAAAACCCAAGCTTTATTTTTAATCTTTTCTTTAACTGAGTTATGTGAGAGCCAAAAGATAATGTATCATCAATAATGATGCCAAGATATATATACTCTTACCAACTCAATCACATTACCTCGTGAACTCTGGAGAGGAATAAGACTGTCTACTACCTTTTTCGAGCTTGAAAATAACATCATTTTGGTTTTATCTTCATTCAGAACAAGTTTAGTGTATGAAGCCGTAGTGTGTGTGTATGGGGCCGATCGGCTCTGTGTGCTGGACAGGAGTGTGTCGCTTGTGTTAGACCTCAGCCTCACTCAGGACTTTAATCTCGTGTGTAGTGCAGAAAACTGAGACTGGGAGCAGAACCAGTCCGAACACTGCTGTCCGTCACCGGCTTATCCTCAGTGTGTCTGTGTTCCCTCAGGATTCAAGAGAAGGTTCCCGGAGCCAAGAAGAAGCCGGAGTGAGACAGATCTGCTCCACACACACATGCGCACACACACACACGCACACACACGCACACACACACACACGCACACACACACACACACGCACACACGCACACACGCACACACACACACACTCTCACACACACACACACACACACACACACACACACACACACACACACACACACACGCACGCACACACGCACGCACACACACACTCTCACACACACACACACACACACACACACACACACACACACACACGCTCGCTCTTCACCTCTGTTGATCACATGACTGCGACATCATCGAGTGTTTCTCTGATTGTGAATAAATGTCTTGATTAATGATGAATCTCTGAAGCGTTGAGCTCCTCCAGAAGGAAGCGCAGCGAGTGTGTGTGTGCGAATGCTGGCTTTGATGAGGGAAAGTTCAGTTGTACCAATATTGGCTTTGTGTTGTTTTAGTTGATATGACTGTGATTTTACTGTTCCAGTGTTGATTGGCTGGAGAGTTTCTGGGTAATCTGCGCTTGATAAGAGTAGAACTTCTCTAATGAACACGTTTACATGCAACTTCCCTGAAAAGAAGTTATTGTATTTAAATCTATTTATCTGTGGACCGACTCCTAAAGCTGCACTTGAATATCCTCTAACTGTGAACGCTTGTTCTCCACCGCGGAATGAGTTTTCTGACGCTAATGAGCACTAATAAAGCTTCTAACTCAACCTGTTCACTGCCTGGAGTTATTAGAGCTCTCTCGATGATCGGCTGTTTACTGCAGTCACACACACTCCACAGGTCTACACACACTCCACAGGTCTACACACACTCCACAGGTCTACACACACACTCCACAGGTCTACACACACACTCCACAGGTCTACACACACTCCACAGGTCTTCACACACACTCCACAGGTCTACACACACTCCACAGGTCTTCACACACACTCCACAGGTCTTCACACACACTCCACAGGTCTTCACACACTCCACAGGTCTACACACACTCCACAGGTCTACACACACTCCACAGGTCTACACACACTCCACAGCTCAGATGATCTGCTGTTTACTGCAGTCACACACACTCCACAGGTCTTCACACACACTCCACAGGTCTACACACACTCCACAGGTCTTCACACACACTCCACAGGTCTACACACACACTCCACAGGTCTTCACACACACTCCACAGGTCTACACACACTCCACAGCTCAGATGATCTGCTGTTTACTGCAGTCACACACACTCCACAGGTCTACACACACTCCACAGCTCAGATGATCTGCTGTTTACTGCAGTCACACACACTCCACAGGTCTACACACACTCCACAGGTCTACACACACTCCACAGGTCTACACACACTCCACAGCTCAGATGATCTGCTGTTTACTGCAGTCACACACACTCCACAGGTCTACACACACTCCACAGCTCAGATGATCTGCTGTTTACTGCAGTCACACACACTCCACAGGTCTACACACACTCCACAGGTCTACACACACTCCACAGGTCTACACACACTCCACAGGTCCTCACACACACTCCACAGGTCCTCACACACACTCCACAGGTCTTCACACACACTCCACAGGTCTTCACACACTCCACAGCTCAGATGATCTGCTGTTTACTGCAGTCACACACACTCCACAGGTCCTCACACACACTCCACAGGTCTTCACACACACTCCACAGGTCTACACACACTCCACAGCTCAGATGATCTGCTGTTTACTGCAGTCACACACACTCCACAGGTCTACACACACTCCACAGCTCAGATGATCTGCTGTTTACTGCAGTCACACACACTCCACAGGTCTACACACACTCCACAGCTCAGATGATCTGCTGTTTACTGCAGTCACACACACTCCACAGGTCTACACACACTCCACAGGTCTACACACACTCCACAGGTCTACACACACTCCACAGGTCTACACACACTCCACAGGTCCTCACACACACTCCACAGGTCCTCACACACACTCCACAGGTCCTCACACACACTCCACAGGTCTTCACACACACTCCACAGGTCTACACACACTCCACAGGTCTACACACACACTCCACAGGTCTACACACACACTCCACAGGTCTACACACACACTCCACAGCTCAGATGATCTGCTGTTTACTGCAGTCACACACACTCCACAGGTCTACACACACTCCACAGGTCTACACACACTCCACAGGTCTACACACACTCCACAGGTCTACACACACTCCACAGGTCTACACACACTCCACAGGTCCTCACACACACTCCACAGGTCCTCACACACACTCCACAGGTCTTCACACACACTCCACAGGTCTACACACACTCCACAGCTCAGATGATCTGCTGTTTACTGCAGTCACACACACTCCACAGGTCTACACACACTCCACAGCTCAGATGATCTGCTGTTTACTGCAGTCACACACACTCCACAGGTCTACACACACTCCACAGCTCAGATGATCTGCTGTTTACTGCAGTCACACACACTCCACAGGTCTACACACACTCCACAGGTCTACACACACTCCACAGGTCTACACACACTCCACAGGTCTACACACACTCCACAGGTCCTCACACACACTCCACAGGTCCTCACACACACTCCACAGGTCTTCACACACACTCCACAGGTCTACACACACTCCACAGGTCTACACACACACTCCACAGGTCTACACACACACTCCACAGGTCTACACACACACTCCACAGCTCAGATGATCTGCTGTTTCCAGCTCAGGACCGTTAAACGGTTAAAGGACTGGACTATATATTTTCCCATGTGCTTTTCCTGCTGCTGTGTCCAAGAAAACTCTCTCTAAAGGACAGTAAAACACACCCTAACCGTACATGAAAGGTGAAGTCTCCCAGCTGAGCCAGGTTTGAGCCGAGGAGAAGGTGGGATGGTCTGACGGACTTCGCTGGCCTGGACCGCTGGGTTCATGACACGGGAAGGAGATTCATCAATTTAGGCCTCTAAAAAAACACCTAATCTAACCAGTAACCACATCATATGAGATGGTGCATTCTGGGTAAAGGAGGACTGAAGATGTGAAGCGGCTGATGATCCTCCTGTGCCTTTCCTTCATCTGAACGCATGATGTATCTGGGTGAACATATTACACCAGAAAGCAACAAACAATAGTTGAATAATCTAGCCAGATGAGCTCAATAATACTGTAACTGTGAAAGGAAATAAAAATACATTTTCTATCGCCTGATGCTGCGTTTCAGGCCCTGACCAACAAACCACGTGACCATTAAACATGATCTTAACAGAGAAAATAAAGCAAATCAAAAGAACCTCAGTGTGTGTCAGTGTCTGCTCTCCTCTGTCTACTGATGTCCACAATACAAAACAACTTCGATCAACAGCAAATAGAAACTCCTCTCTAACAGCTGACCATC
>NC_137142.1:232500-240000 GCF_949319135.1 Squalius cephalus | reverse complement strand
CATGAGTACTCAAGGTCAGAGACACGATTATTAGGGGTTGGCATGAGTACTCAAGGTCAGAGACATGATTATTAGGGGTTGGCATGAGTACTCGAGGTCAGAGACACGATTATTAGGGGTTGGCATGAGTACTCGAGGTCAGAGACACGATTATTAGGGGTTGGCATGAGTGCTCGAGGTCAGAGACACGATTATTAGGGGTTGGCATGAGTACTCGAGGTCAGAGACACGATTATTAGGGGTGAACATGAGTACTCGAGGTCAGAGACACGATTATTAGGGGTGACATGAGTACCCGAGGTCAGAGACACGATTATTAGGGGTGAGCATGAGTACTCAAGGTCAGAGACACGATTATTAGGGGTTGGCATGAGTACTCGAGGTCAGAGACACGATTATTAGGGGTTGGCATGAGTACTCGAGGTCAGAGACACGATTATTAGGGGTGAGCATGAGTACTCGAGGTCAGAGACACGATTATTAGGGGTTGGCATGAGTACTCGAGGTCAGAGACACGATTATTAGGGGTGGGCATGAGTACTCGAGGTCAGAGACACGATTATTAGGGGTTGACATGAGTACTCGAGGTCAGAGACACGATTATTAGGGGTTGGCATGAGTACTCGAGGTCAGAGACACGATTATTAGGGGTTGGCATGAGTACTCGAGGTCAGAGACACGATTATTAGGGGTGAGCATGAGTACTCGAGGTCAGTGACACGATTATTAGGGGTGGCATGAGTACTCGAGGTCAGAGACACGATTATTAGGGGTTGGCATGAGTACTCGAGGTCAGAGACACGATTATTAGGGGTTGGCATGAGTACTCGAGGTCAGAGACACGATTATTAGGGGTGAGCATGAGTACTCAAGGTCAGAGACACGATTATTAGGGGTTGGCATGAGTGCTCGAGGTCAGAGACACGATTATTAGGGGTTGGCATGAGTACTCGAGGTCAGAGACACGATTATTAGGGGTGAACATGAGTACTCGAGGTCAGAGACACGATTATTAGGGGTGACATGAGTACCCGAGGTCAGAGACACGATTATTAGGGGTGAGCATGAGTACTCAAGGTCAGAGACACGATTATTAGGGGTTGGCATGAGTACTCGAGGTCAGAGACACGATTATTAGGGGTTGGCATGAGTACTCGAGGTCAGAGACACGATTATTAGGGGTGAGCATGAGTACTCGAGGTCAGAGACACGATTATTAGGGGTTGGCATGAGTACTCGAGGTCAGAGACACGATTATTAGGGGTGGGCATGAGTACTCGAGGTCAGAGACACGATTATTAGGGGTTGACATGAGTACTCGAGGTCAGAGACACGATTATTAGGGGTTGGCATGAGTACTCGAGGTCAGAGACACGATTATTAGGGGTTGGCATGAGTACTCGAGGTCAGAGACACGATTATTAGGGGTTGGCATGAGTACTCGAGGTCAGAGACACGATTATTAGGGGTGGGCATGAGTACTCGAGGTCAGAGACACGATTATTAGGGGTTGACATGAGTACTCGAGGTCAGAGACACGATTATTAGGGGTTGGCATGAGTACTCGAGGTCAGAGACACGATTATTAGGGGTGGCATGAGTACTCGAGGTCAGAGACACGATTATTAGGGGTTGGCATGAGTACTCGAGGTCAGAGACACGATTATTAGGGGTTGGCATGAGTACTCGAGGTCAGAGACACGATAATTTTGGGTGGCATGAGTACTCGAGGTCAGAGACACGATTATTAGGGGTTGGCATGAGTACTCGAGGTCAGAGACACGATTATTAGGGGTGGGCATGAGTACTCGAGGTCAGAGACACGATTATTAGGGGTTGACATGAGTACTCGAGGTCAGAGACACGATTATTAGGGGTTGGCATGAGTACTCGAGGTCAGAGACACGATTATTAGGGGTTGGCTTGAGTACTCGAGGTCAGAGACACGATTATTAGGGGTGAGCATGAGTACTCGAGGTCAGTGACACGATTATTAGGGGTTGGCATGAGTACTCGAGGTCAGAGACACGATTATTAGGGGTGAACATGAGTACTCGAGGTCAGAGACACGATTATTAGGGGTGAGCATGAGTACTCGAGGTCAGAGACACGATTATTAGGGGTGAGCATGAGTACTCAAGGTCAGTGACACGATTATTAGGGGTTGGCTTGAGTACTCGAGGTCAGAGACACGATTATTAGGGGTGAACATGAGTACTCGAGGTCAGTGACACGATTATTAGGGGTTGGCATGAGTACTCGAGGTCAGAGACACGATTATTAGGGGTGAACATGAGTACTCGAGGTCAGAGACACGATTATTAGGGGTGGCATGAGCACTCAAGGTCATGACAACACATTCATTGCTTCACACTTATGGATTTCAATGACACAACATGTTTAGAAAGGCATGTTTCTGTGATGCTGTAGCTGCGCTCACTGTGTTGTGTAATGACGCTCAATGCCGCATGAAGCACATGACATGTTTATAAGATGTACTCGAGTGCTGAACATGCACATCCCTACTGCTCTTCATGTGTGATGATGCTGGTGTATGTGTGAGCATGTACGAGGAGATGCTGATGTGTGTGTGTGTGTGTGAGTGTGTGTGTGTGTACAATGCTTGTCTAATGATGATGTCGTGTCAGGTGACGGCTCAGACCCTGGAAAGAGAAGCCAAGGACTGTCGGGTCAGAACTGAAGAGTGGTAAATATGCACATTCGATCGGATCGCAGTAATGTTATCTGTGATCTTTCAGTACGCCTGTTTCACACTGACTGTGATTCTGATTAGTCTATTATAATCAATCTATACATTAGATTTCCAAATGTACATTCAACCACACTGAACAAAACCAAACCTAGAAGTCAGCATAACATAACATCACTCTGTTCATCTGTGCAAGTTATTCGACAGAAAGGAGAGATGGAGGGGAGGAGCGTTAAAATCTGTTCATCCTCAAACACGTCTCAAACTGAAATCGGTCACAGCTTCCGTTCACTCAGACTGACTGAATATTGTGGTTGCAATCACTGTGTGTGATGCCTATTTCTGAAAATGAGTTATTTCATGTTTTGTATGTTGCCTATAAAAGCCTCTTGTGCAGTATTGTGTGGATAAAGTGTTTTATAGTGTTTAGAATGGCAGAAACAGATGTTTATAAGAGCTTGTCAGTGACTACTCACCCAACACACAGACAGTGTGACTCAGACGGATACAGACTGCTTTATCATTGACTTTGATTTCATCTATTGGAAGGTGTTGATAGTCAATGTATTTAGTGTGTGTGTGTGTGTGTGTGTGTGTGTGTGTGTCAGCCAGCAGCAGCTGAGGAAGTATCAGAGTGAAGTGAGCAGTCAGTTAAAGCACAGCAGCAGTTTGATCCTGGAGAAAGTGCCCTTTAATGACACCCGTGAGTAACATACACACACACATGAACACACACTCACTGACACACAAACACACACACTCTCTCACACACACTCACTCACACGTGATGTAGACTCAAGCTTTTCCTTCATGTGTTTAATGATTAGGGCTGTCACATTACGTTCGAAAATCGATTGCACAATCGATCGGACCAACCAACACAAGTTTCGAAAACGAAAATAGGGAATCGATTTTAACGGCCTTCTCTCGGAGCGCGTCCACGATCACGATACGCCCGCAGCGAACGCGCGTCACACAGCGACTGCAGGCTCTGACACACACACATAACAGCAGATTATACTTCTGTCTCTTTACTACAAAAATGTGAATTCTGCCGGTATTCAGACAGTCTCATGCATACAGATACAGAATCGGGCTACGGTCTACAATCTACAAATTAGTTTGACATTTCTAATGTTAAGCACAGCCATGTTGAAGCCTGAGGTAATGTTCTTCACTGATGTTATGGCAGTCCACTCTGCTTATTGTTTTTGGAGAATGTTGCACTCCTGTTTGTCATTGTGCACGAAACGTCACGCCAATAAATCATCAGGAATATTGCTGACTTGTGCGCGTCTCAAGCGCCCTCTTAATGTTCGTCCTAATGCCTGTTAGTTGTCCATGGATTTGCCTATATTTGGCGTTTAAAATGGAAACGTCTTTAGACATGGAAAATCGATTTTACAATCGATTCAATGAACACTTATGTCTCAAAAATCAAACAGAATTTTTTCACAAAAGTGACAGCCCTAATAATGAGTGAATCTTGTGTTTTCCTCAGAGTCGAGTGACTACAACAGTCTGAACGTTCCTCTGCACAACAGGCGGCATCAGGTGAGTGTGTGTAGTGTCGTCAGGTGACTTCCTGCTCCTGTTCCTCATCTACATCCTACATCCTGTCTACGTCCCTCATCTCTTCCTGTTCCTGTTCCAACATCTACAAAGACAGCATCCATGCTTTCAATACACACACACTCTTTTTGCTACTGTAGAGAGACTGACAAACCCCCCAAGCCAGATTCCCAGTGAAATGCTCTCAGAGAACAAGTGCAGTGAGTTTGCTTCTTTCTTCTCTGAGAAAATCAGTAATATCAGAAAGGTGATCAGCACATCCTTGAGTTGCGCTGGGGTCAGACAGATCAGACCACCTGAGAAAGTAGTTACTATGTCTGATTTCAAAGAAATTGATGGCACAATTTTGGAAGAAACTGTACAGCACCTTAAAACATCAACCTGCGCTCTTGACACACTTCCCACATCTTTTTTCAAAAGTGTGTTAAACAGTTTAGAAGCAGATCTCCTAGAAGTGGTAAATGTCTCACTTCTCTCTGGGAGTTTTCCAAACTCCCTGAAAACTGCAGTTGTCAAACCCCTCCTGAAAAAGAGCAATCTGGATAAGACCATATTAAGCAACTATAGACCGATCTCAAATCTTCCTTTCATAGGCAAGATCATTGAAAAGTTGTCTTCAATCAGCTGAACAAATTCTTTTGCTCGAATGGATCCTTTAATAAACGATATTCGCTTAAATACTGATTCAGGCAAACTATCAGTGCTGGTACTACTCGACCTCAGTGCTGCATTTGACACTGTCGATCACAACATACTTCTTGACAGGCTGGAAAACTGGGTGGGGCTTTCTGGGATAGTCCTAAAATGGTTCAGGTCATACTTAGATGGGAGAGGTTATTATGTGAGTATAGGTGACCATAAGTCTGAGTGGACATCCATGACATGCGGAGTCCCTCAAGGCTCAATTCTTGCACCACTCCTGTTCAACCTGTATATGCTCCCAATGAGCCAAATAATGAGAGATGAATATAAACCCAACAGATCACTCAGATCATTAGGATCATATCAGCTAGAAACTCCAAGGGTTCACTCTAAGCATGGCGAGTCCTCTTTAGATATTATGCTGGAACAGCTTCCAGAGGAGATCAGATGTGCTCCTACTGTATCCCATTCACATCCAGACTCAGAACACTTCTGTTCAGCTGTGCATTTACTGAGAGCACTGTGCCGCTGTCCGTCCGACTGGATGCACTGTACTGTGTTTTATTTTATTTTTCTAAACCATTTTAATTATTTTAATTTCTTCTGTGTAAAGCACTTTGAATTGCCACTGTGTATGAAATGTGCTATATAAATAAACTTGCCTTGCCTTCCTGTGTGCAGCTGAAGGCTCGTGATGTGGCGGCTCAGGCTCTGGGCTTCCTGCAGAATCTGGTGTCGGCGCTGCTGAACTTCCACTCCTACACCGAGCAGAGAGTCCACATCTACCCGCTCGACTCGTCCATCGAGGCCATCTCTCCCGTCAACCAGAGGGTTAGAACACACACACACACACACACTGCTGCGTTAATACACACGTCAACCAGAGGGTACTACGAACACACACACACACACACACACACACACCTGCTGCGTTAATACACACGTCAAACAGAGGGTACGAACACACACACACACACACACACCTGCTGCGTTAATACACACGTCAACCAGAGGGTACTACGAACACACACACACACACACACACACACACCTGCTGCGTTAATACACAAGTCAAACAGTGGGTACACACACACACACACACACACACACACACACACACACACACCTGCTGCATTAAAGGGGTCATATAATGCCATTTTTGTACAAGCTAATATGATTCTTTAGGGTCTAAATTAAAAGTTTGTAAAAATTCTCATTAGTATTGTAAGAAAACACTCATTTTACCTGGTCAAAAACAGCTGTTTTCAGCACGCCGTTTCAGTGCATGTGTCTTTAAATGATGATGAGCTTTGCTGACTCCGCCCCTCTGTTCTGTGCGGACACCGTAACACAATAACACAATATCCATAACGCGTCGTTCATTATAAACGTGGGATTATAAATTATATTGAGAACGTCGTACATAGAAAACATGCCGTAATGTACCTGAGTGTAAACAGCCGCATTCATCGTGAAGCGTGCAGCGATTTGCAAAGGTTAAATTAAGTAAGGAATAATTGACGACAGGTCGTTGAATTATTAGAAAAATAATGCACACCCGAGGTGGTAATGCGGTCACGGTGTGCATTATTTTTCTAATAATTCAACGGCCTGTCGTCAATTATTCCGCTTATACTACAGTTACCACACCTCGAAACAGTGTTCAGATTATGGATTTCAAGACGTTTGTAAAGTTGTTGTCATTAAAACACTCTTGTATGTAGGACTAATTTCTTACGCATCTAATCCCATGCCTCCGTTGCTAATTCCAAAACGTCATTTTAGAGTTAGTAACGGAGGTTTGAGCCACTGATAGCAGACTAATGCTGGGACACACGACTAGCTGACACATTCTCTGACTGTCTTCATCACTGCAGATTTTAAACACCGACTCTGAACACAGACTGAACGCGCTGAACACGCGTCTGGGCATGATCAGTCATCACATTACATTCACAACCGGCCTTAAAGTGTGTCCTCGGCTCGGCTTTATGCAGTTATTAGAGAGAGATGTTGCAATAATGGGACAGAAAAGCATGTGCGTCAATATTATTATTTATTTATTAATTCAATTCGTTTTAATTAATTTGTTCATTCTTTTTTTTTTCTATTATTGACAGATGACAGTAGACTAGCCAAATAAATGAAAAAGAAAAAAAAAATTAACAAGTAAGGCCTATCAATAATTATTTATTTGTTATATTATCTGCAATAAAAATCCGTGCTGCAGGACTAGGAATAGGAATATACTTTATTTATTAAAATTAAAATGCATGTTTCCATTGACTGTGAAGCTAGACATTGAACATTGCAGATCAAGCGCATGCGGCTAAATGCTTTTTATTGTTATGAATTGTATCCTATTTTCCGTTATTACAGTTGACTAGGCGGAGTGATATGGAGCTGTAATGTGGTCAAGACCTGCCTGGAACTACTTTAGTTGTGCGTTTCCCTGAAAATAATGCACACCTTAGAACGTTTGTCAACCAATCAGATTCAAGCATTCAGCGGCCCTGTAGTATAAAGGTTAATAAAACGTTACACTCACAGTTCTCCTGGAGGTGCAGCAGGAACAC
>NC_137142.1:212500-225000 GCF_949319135.1 Squalius cephalus | reverse complement strand
AAGTAACATGATAATCCATATGTGTAGTGTAGTGTATTGAAGTGTTCCTTTTTAATGATTTAAAGTTATATGCCACCTGCATTTCTGTAAATTAAAATTATTGTTATTATTACTTTATGCAGCCCTACAAGTATATACCTACAGGCACAACAAGCCTGGTGTTCATTATATATATTTTTGTGTGAATTTTAAATCACAATTTTAACCAGAAAAATCACAATCAGATTTTCTTCCCCAAATCGTGAAGCCCTATTATTATTTTATTTTTTTAAATATATATATATGTATAATTTTTTTTTCTTTTACAGGAACCAGATGCCACTGATGAGTCCTGCTGACTTAAACATTCACATGAGTCTCTGTACATGAACATGGTAAAATGAAAAATCAAACACCTTGGAAATGACAGGTATGTTGAACAGGAACTGTTTAGATCAGTGTGTTCAATAATGTGCCTTTTTGTCCTTCGTTTTGTATTTTTGGATTATGTTGTGTTGTAAATAAATCCAAACAATCAAAAAGCCATTATTTTAATCTCTCATTCTTTGTTCAAGTACCCTCACAGTCCCACCTGATAGGGCCATTATGGGAGGGTCTTTGTCTTTCTCAGGTGTGAAACACATCAATATTCATGATGATTCACGCCCTCCTCGCATACAGCTTTCTTACACAAAACATGTCTTACAAATTTTAAATCAACATATTGTTAAATATGAATGAATGGGGAGGATGATTTTTATATATTTTAGAAGCAAGTATGGTAGACTACATGATACAATTTTCAAAAATCTTGTGAACAAATAATTTGTATGGGTTTTATGGCCTTATTTCAGTGACTACATTTTTTTTTTCCTCAAACCACGTCATTTTCTCAAAACTCCAAACTTTTACATACATGCTGCTCACATATTATTGTAGCAGAGTTTGTGCTTAATACAGTGTAATCAGACTTCAAAATCAGCACTAATGTCAGAGCATGTCAGAACACCTCCAGGGCCCAGAAACACCTTAGACCCAGAGGGTTAATGTAGGTCAGAATTTGTGCATGCAACAAGTAAGATGTGCATTTGTGGATCACTTATATCATAGAATATGAACGTGATGCGCAAAATTTCACGTTAAGCTTTTTCTTTTTACCAGGCTCTAAGGGAGGAAAACGCCATTAACGTGAAATTTTGTGCATCGCATTCATATTCTATATTCTCTTGTCTGTATAAAGTTTTCCTCCTATATAGCCATTTATAAAGAAAATGCTTAATGTGGCGTAATGCAGTAAGACAGTGATATTAAAACCCAGTAGCCTATACATCTTATTGAAGATGCAACGCGCTATTGCACGTTAAGCGTTTGTATAATGGTTTTCTATGGGAGAAAAATGCCTAACCTGATTTAATTTGATTGCCTGTTTAAAGTATGCTTTATTAATAAGGTAGGTCTATATAGTCTTGCAGAGTTTAGTCTTTTAATGTTAGCCTACTGTCTTAATGCATTAGTGTTTGTGTTTTCTTTATAAACATTAGATGTGAAACTTTGCACATTTTAAGTTCATATTTAGCTGCTTATTTTTACAAGGTAAGCTATGTTTTATTAATAAGTTGTGTACTAAATTTGGTGCTTCAATATCACTTTTCTTAAGCCACATTAAGCGTATTATATGAGGAAGAACGCTCGATTATGGTGCCGTTGTCTGTTTTAGAAGCTACTGTCATCTAGTGGTAGCTGTGTGTGTGTGTGTGTGTGTGTGTGTGTGTGTGTGTGTGTGTGTGTGTGTGTGTGTGTGTGTGTGTGTGTGTGTGTGTGTGTGTGTGTGTGTGTGTGTGTGTGTGTGTGTGTGTGTGTGTGTGTGTGTGTGTGGCCTGTGCTAGGCTAAACCGGCTAAATGAAAGTCTCAAAATCCAAATGAATCAAATAGGATCGACTCAGAAACGAGTCAATGAACAAGTCAGACCACCTGAGAAAGTAGTTACTATGTCTGATTTTGAAAAAATTGATGGCACAATTTTGGAAGAAACTGTACAGCACCTTAAAACATCAACCTGCGCTCTTGACACACTTCCCACATCTTTTTTCAAAAGTGTGTTAAACAGTTTAGAAGCAGATCTCCTAGAAGTGGTAAATGTCTCACTTCGCTCTGGGAGTTTTCCAAACTCCCTGAAAACTGCAGTTGTCAAGCCCTTCCTGAAAAAGAGCAATCTGGATAAGACCATATTAAGCAACTATAGACCGATCTCAAATCTTCCTTTCATAGGCAAGATCATTGAAAAAGTTGTCTTCAATCAGCTGAACAAATTCTTTTGCTCGAATGGATACTTTAATAAACGATATTCGCTTAAATACTGATTCAGGCAAATTATCAGTGCTGGTACTACTCGACCTCAGTGCTGCATTTGACACTGTCGATCATAACATACTTCTTGACAGGCTGGAAAACTGGGTGGGGTTTTCTGGGATAGTCCTAAAATGGTTCAGGTACTTAGATGGGAGAGGTTATTATGTGAGTATAGGAGACCATAAGTCTGAGTGGACATCCATGTCATGCGGAGTCCCTCAAGGCTCAATTCTTGCGCCACTCCTGTTCAACCTGTATATGCTCCCAATGAGCCAAATAATGAGAGAGAACCAGATCTCTTACCACAGCTATGCAGACGACACACAGCTCTACTTAGCCCTATCGCCTAACGATTACAGCCCCATTGACTCCCTGTGCCAATGCATTGGATTGCAACAGTTGGATGTGTCAAAACTTTCTTCAGTTTAAACAAAGACAAAACTGAAGTCATTGCCTTTGGAAAAAAAGATGAAGTTCTCAAGGTGAACGCATACCTTCACTCTAAAGGTCAAACAACTAAAATCAGGTCAGGAATCTCGGTGTGACACTAGAGTCAGACCTTAGTTTCAGTAGTCATGTCAAAGCAATAACTAAATCAGCATACTATCATCTGAAAAATATTGCAAGAATTAGATGCTTTGTTTCCAGACAAGACTTAGAGAAACTTGTTCATGCTTTCATCACCAGCAGGGTGGATTACTGTAATGGACTCCTCACTGGCCTTCCCAAAAAGACCATAAGACAGTTGCAGCTCATACAGAACGCTGAGCAGAACCAGAACATATGAACATATCACACCAGTCCTCAGGTCTTTACACTGGCTCCCAGTTAAATTTAGGATTGATTTTAAAGTATTATTACTGGTATATAAATCATTCAATGGCCTAGGACCTCAATACATTGCAGATATGCTCACTGAATATAAACCCAACAGATCACTCAGATCATTAGGATCACATCAGCTATTTTTTTTTTCATTTTCATTCATTCATTTTATTTATTTACATAGCACAAATAAACACAACAGAAGTTGACCACTGTGCTTTACAAGGTAAAAGTCCAGGAAACATGAAAGAAGGAGCAAAATAAACCATTACCACATAATGTAACAGAACCATATTTGAGATTTAGTGAAATGCCGGTCAAAAAGATAAAACTTTAGCTTAAATTTAAACTCCTGTAAAGAGGACAGGGATCTCAAGGATAAGGGGAGGCTGTTCCATATAAGCACGATCCCCTCGACTTAAATCGTGAATGTGGCTGGGACAGATTATAACTGCTTGTGGACCGTAGACACCAACCGGGCACGCTCAAAGTTCAAAGTTCAGATAGGTAAGAGGGTGCAAGTCCATTTAAGGATTTGAAAACAAACAACAATATTTTAAAATCAACTCTATGACGCACCGGCAACCAGTTAAGAGACATTAAAATATGAGTAATATGTTCATGTTTGCGAACCCCAGTTAGAAATCTGGCTGCAGCGTTTTGAACCATTTGAAGCTTGTAATGGAAAACTGGGAGATTCCTGCATATAAGGAATTATAATAATCCAAGCGGGATAGAATGAAAGGTAGAAACACCAAGGGTTCACTCTAAGCATGGCGAGTCCTCTTTAGATATTATGCTGGAACAGCTTCCAGAGGAGATCAGATGTGCTCCTACTGTATCCCATTCACATCCAGACTCAGAACACTTCTGTTCAGCTGTGCATTTACTGAGAGCACTGTGCCGCTGTCCGTCCGACTGGATGCACTGTGTTTTATATCCTTTTTATTCTAAACTGTTTTAATTCATCTTATTTCTTTTGATTATTCTAATTCCTTCTATGTAAAGCACTTTGATTTTCCATTGTGTATGAAATGTGCTATATAAATAAACTTGCCTTGCATGCATGTCACCTGATCCAAAAATGCAATCTTACTTGAATCTTACTTGTTGCATGCACAAATTCTGACCTACATTAATACAAAATTGAGGTTTTGTATTTACAACTATGTCTTTATTTGTACAAAATGCTGCAAATTCATGTAATTCTAGATTTTGCTCATGCATTTATTAATCAATTTGAGACAAAATTCATCCTGTACACAACACACACCACCTCGCTGTCCTCCGGTTCACTGTCTGATTCCTGCCGGACGGTCTCTCACACAGATGGCCACCTTCTTCAGCAACAGCCTGGATTTCCTGGCGTCGTGTCCTGGCTACGGTCCGCGAGGAGGCGTCCTGAACCCGCTGCAGGCCCACAGTGTGATGGAGAACAAGAGGCGCGCCACCACATACATGAGCGCCATCAGGAAGGTCACAGTCTTTATTACTTTCCTGTAAAGTACAGGTCAAGCTTTGAATTGGGAAGGGAAGGACGGAAGAGAGGCTCCCACAAAGTAGAAAAATATAAAAACAAGGTAGAAGTACATATGCTGTGTACTTCCTCTATGCTGTTTTAGCTGATCACATGCCTGATTGCAGTAGTCCAGTCAGGCAATGGAGAGGTTCTTAAGCACTTGATCTTGATCTTGATCTTGCAGTGACTGATAGATTCACTGATAGTTACAGTGTTGCGTTATTTGACGCTCAGCATCGGTCACAGCACAATATATTTGAGAATCGTGGAAAGCATTCACAGATAAATGGACCGCTACAAGGGCTATTTGCACAGTTCAGTCCTGTGAATGTTGGTGTGTTTTCTTGTGTTTTCAGGTCAGATCAGAATCGGTGCCGTACAGAGATGCTTTAGCAAACCGACATGTTCTGACAAGCTCTACTGAAAGTCGAGAGGGACTCATGCAGCAGGTACCTGAACCTGTCTGTCTATCAGTCTGTCTGTCAGTCTTTCTGTCTGTCCAACCGTCTGTCTGACGGTGTGTGTGTTTATCAGGTTGTCCAGAGTCAGGAGAAGATGTGTCGTCTGGAGCAGGAGAAGGAGCACTGGCTGCTGGAGGCTCAGCTGGGTCAGGTGCGTTTACAGAGGGAGAGTCAGCGCATCGCTCAGCTGGAGGCTCAGATCCTCGCCGGGGCTCCAGCAGAACCACACAGCGCCGCTCAGATCCTCTCTGGGGCTCCAGCAGAACCACACAGCGCCGCTGACGGACCCGGTGCTGCCCGTCCTGATAGTCCAGTGCCCGTCCAGGACACCAGCCTGGTGAGTGAGCTCATGCTGGTTCATCTCCCTAATCAGACACACCTAACCATGAGTCAGCAGGTGTTTTAAACAGAAGAAAATGTGCAGTGTTGATTGTGTGTAATATCTAGGGGTGTAAATCGGACAGTTCATGACGATACGATACGATATCGATTCTCTCAGCCAGCGATACGATATTTTTCGATACTTCAAAAAATTCCACGATACGATTCGATTCGATTCAGGGCTATATCGATCGATTAATCGATATTTAGATATTATGTTCACACAACCAGTTACGTTTTTATTAACTCACAAATGCAATCAAAATATATAACATGAACGTTTAATTAAACTCTTAGAAAATTGCACACCCTCTCCCAATTGGGACATTTATAACAGAAGTGGTTATTTGCAAGTACTCATAAATCATGTTTTTTATTATTATTGTGCATTCCAAGTAATATCAATCAAACTGCAGCTGGGTTGTTTTGATTAATAATAATAATAACTTAAAAAATACAGGTAAATTACAAAATTAAAGTTAATTGAAAGTATGCTTTAATATGTTTTTTTTTTTTTTTTTTTTTTTTAGCAGAGCAGATACATTCACATTTCATCTTTCTGAGTCAAACACAACCAAGTAATTGCTATGATAAATAATACAACACTCGTTTAATCTTCATAACGTTAATCTCCTCAGCTGACATAGACGCCTGACAAACTTTGTTGTTGTGATTAACGTACGTACACGCAGTACAGAGAGCTTTTCCCTCACCATTCCGTTCCCTAAACGAGCTGCTTTAGTAAGGTTCCGTGAAAATGTTTCAGATTTTATTTTCCTTTTACGCCCTGAAGAAGATATCACGAGTTCATTGAAATGATCCATCCTCGATCACTTTTAGTCAGCTTTGACGAAACTCCTCTTAGCCAGCGCGCGTCTTTTCAAAGTGACATCTGACCTGAATATTGCGCGCTGAGTCGCTAAAACGGACTTCTCGTGTTGTGTTCACCAACAAGGGTGCGAGTGCTTGTCTGTTTCTACTGTAAAACATGAACTCGCGATGCCTTGACAGCGGACAATACCGGCTTTTGTGAAAAAAAAAAAAACTTGTTTAGGGTTTAGTCAGTCTTGTCAGGCGTCTTTTTCAGATGAGGAGATTAACGTTACACACCGGCAGGCGGTTGGTGAGTAAACGAAAATGTGCGCTTTAGCGGAAGGATGTTACGTGAGAATGCGGAGAGTGTCAAAATAAAGGTGCATATCGATATTTTAAGTGTGGAATCGATGCATCGTATCGTTAGACGTTATATCGATGCATCGATCCATATCGATGTATCGTTACACCCCTAGTAATATCTTCTTCACTGTGAAGATTGTGGAAGCTGTACTCACTGACGCATTTTGGATTTACTGCTTAACGGTATACAGACTAAGCTGACCGGTAACGTCGCAAACGCGGAAAATCTATATATTGCTGTTAGGGTTGCATTTTCTTGTGAGTGTGGGAAAACGTCCGCGTCAAGGCGAGTTTTTCCACCCCTAAGAGAATAAACAGCCTTACCTTCTAATCTAATACGATTCACTTTGTATTAGAGACCAGAAAATAGTTTATTTTCAGAATTACTCTATATACACTGCTCCAGGATAGTAAACCTACACGGTGAGAGTTTACCGAACGAAGAGAGTGGAGAGTGATGGCCACGGCTAGAACGGCAGAGAGCGCGGGAGGAAATGAAGCTCCCCTCGCATGTGCTCCTGTGGCCTATGGATTTCGGCAAGAGATTCACATTCGCTCTGCATATCATACTTGGGTGTTGAGCATGCCCAAGCGGCGGTATCGAACCCAGAGGGCTGCCCTAACTGTTCTGGTTTTCCTACTGAGATCCGTGGAAGGAGACTTAGAGTTGCAATACCAGGAAACAAGGACCCATGCTTCTCCTCTCAGACTCAGCCCAGAGAGGAGACAGTTAAACAGCCTCCTGAGCTGGGTACCTGGGGCGAGATTATGGACGGGGAGTCCCCAGACCTCCCCATCTCTTTGGAGATGCCCTCGCGGGTATAGCGTGGAAGATGAAGATGAGGAATTATCCCCTCATCTTCTAGACAACATTGAAGAGGAATGACATTCTCCCTCCTATTTCATCTCGTCCACCGAGTAACCAGAGTCAGGTAATTGGTGAATTTCCAAAAGTCCAGGATCCTTAAACCATTCATCTCCCACTGAGGAAGGGGATCATCCAAACAGTGGTTGAATGCCTCTTTAAGAGCTTCATCATCATTAAAAATGTTCAGAGAACACGTGTGTTTCGAAGGAGCAGTCAGCTTTTTGTCTCATGGGCTGACAGTAACAAGGGGAGACCTATTTCACGTCAGTGGCTCTCTCAGTGGATGGTGAATGCACCCCTTCTGGGCTCTGTTCAGGGGTGTCTTCATTCAAGACACGTGCTACGGCGAGTTGGCCATCTTTTGTCAGATACTATAGATTGGATGTGACTGTGCCTCTATGCTCGGTGTGGGAGCGGCGAGTGTTACGTCATAATAATAATAATAATAATAATAATACATTTATTTTATATAACTCCTTTAAAAAGTTGCTTTCTCAAAGCGCTTTACAGGCACACATAACAGAGAAAACTACACTCTTTAAATACAAAAATAAACAAATAAAAATGAATAATCAAGTAAAAGCAATCCTAAAATAGAAAGTTTTGAGAAGAGATTTAAAAGTAACTAATGTATTTGCTTCCCTAATGTCGGCCGGGAGAGAATTCCAAAGCTTAGGAGCATAGGAAGAAAATGCTCTATCACCTCTAGAACGAAGCCGTGTCTTGGGAACAACCGAGAGACCACTCTGAGAGGAACGCAGATTACGACGTTAAGGCATTAATAGATCAGTCATGTACTGAGGAGCCAGATTATGCAAAGCCTTATATGTCAACATAAGGATTTTAAAATCAATACGGTACCTGACAGGTAGCCAGTGCAAAGACTCCAAGACAGGGGTAATATGGTCCCTAGCCCTGACCCCAGACAATACTCTAGCAGCCGAATTTTGAAGATATTAAAGTTTGTCAATTGAGGTTTTTGATACCCCATCTAGAAGACCATTACAGGAGTCAACACGTGAAAAAACAAAAGAGTTTATCAACCTCTCAGCAACTGAGAAGGACAACATAGGACGTAAATGTTCTATATTTCTGAGGCGATAAAAGGATGTCTTAACCCTATTCTGCACAAAAGGCTCAAATGACAGTGTGGCATCAAATATGACACCAAGATTTTTTAATTTGCTTTGAAACTCCAAGGCAACACCATCAACAAATAGAGTAAGAGACCCAGCCTTTCGCAGTTGATGAGGAGAGCCAAGGAGCATAACTTCTGTTTTAGAGCCATTTAAAGACAGAAAGTTCGAAAGATGCACAACGTCCACTTGCTGACCCGGTCTTGAATGGATATAAATCTGCCTATCATCAGCATAAAAGTGATAGTTAAGGTCAAGAGATCTTAGTAGTTGACCAAGTGGATAAATATACATATTAAAAGGTAAGGGACCCAATACTGTGGGACGCCAGTATGAACAGAACCAACTTTGGACCTAAAGCCACCCATAAAAACAAATTGACATCGGTCAGTAAAGTAGGACTTGAACCAGCCAAGAACTGTCTCTGACAAACCAAATACGTGTTCAAGACGATTAAGCAACAGTGCATGGTCAATAGTGTCAAAGGCTGAACTAAGATCCAAGAGAATGAGAAGAGACATGGAGCCAGAGTCGAAGGCTAATAGTAAGTCATTAGTGACTTTAACCAACGCAGTGTCAGTGCTGTTTCATTTCCGAAACCCAGATTGATGAGGCTCAAATACATTATTTTCAATTAAGTGTTTGTTTAATTGGCCGCAACCACACCCTCTAAGATTTTAGCCAGGAATGAAAGATTTGAGATTGGGCAATAATTTGAAAGAATTTTCATTTCAGAGTTTTATACTGATTGTCATCACACTTCACATGTCTCTCGTTCTTATTCTGAAATACCTCACTTCTGTTATCAGAGAACCGGGGTTAGGCAAGTAACCTGACGTTTTGTTCAGTGCAGCCTCACCAATCCTTTCATAGTAACTGACAAACACACTATGTAGATTCTTTGTCAGGGATACAGATTACTCGCATTTCATTCAATTCACCGTTTTAAAAATGCTAAATGGCTTACTTGTGTGATGCACAGACATGATGCGTGAGAGTTGAGCAGCGTTCAGGCGTGCGGCTCAGGGATTCACAGGAACTGCATCAGCAGGTTCACATGTTTGAAAAGCTCTGGAAACACTGATTGTTTTAAATGTATTTGTCACACAGTGTCAAGTCTACCATTTCTATGTTGCTGCAGGTCTCAAAAATTAGTAGGTCTTTTTTTTTTTTACTGTACATTATAACTCTAAACTGAATTTTGTTTTTATACCTTTTTGTTATATATATTGGATAAAAATATATTATTGGGTGTAAAACTAAAAATATTATTGACATTTTGGTGCAGCTGTAATATTTTTATCATCTGTCTCTATTATCAGGTCGGCATTTTAACCATCACGTCCTGCAGCGAGAGCGTATGTATTCATGTTTTACTTTCTTAAATAACCTTATATGCATATTCAGATTCATACATCATATTCTATATCATAATCATCTCTCCAGCCTATTTAAAACCGTGGTGCTAAATGAATCATGTCATGTTGATGATGATGATGATGATGTTGTTTGTGTGCCATAGGCTGCAGATCAGGAATCTCGTGAGCATCTGATCAAAACTCATTACATGAGCCGCGTTTCAGATCTGACTTCTCAACTGCAGATCTGTGACAGCAAAGCCGTCCACTTCCACGCTGAGGTCAGTACTCAACACACCACAGTACTCAACACTTTTAACCCTGTCTCCTCTCACCCCAGTATTCTACACACCACAGTATTCAACTCACCACAGTACTCAACGCACCACAGTACTCAATGCGCCCCAGTACTCAACTAACCACAGTACTCAACTAACCACAGTACTCAACGCACCACAGTACTCAACGCGCCCCAGTACTCAACACACCTCAGTACTCAACACACCCCAGTACTCAACACACCACAGTACTCAACACACCACAGTACTCAACGCACCACAGTACTCAACACACCACAGTACTCAACACACCTCAGTACTCAACGCACCACAGTACTCAACACACCACAGTACTCAACACACCTCAGTGCTCAACGCGCCCCAGTACTGAATGCGCCACAGTACTGAATGCGCCACAGTACTCAACACACCACAGTACTCAACGCGCCCCAGTACTCAACACACCACAGTACTCAACGCACCACAGTACTCAACACACCACAGTACTCAACACACCTCAGTACTCAACGCGCCCCAGTACTCAACACACCACAGTACTCAACACACCTCAGTACTCAACGCGCCCCAGTACTGAATGCGCCACAGTACTCAACACACCACAGTACTCAACGCGCCCCAGTACTCAACACACCTCAGTACTCAACGCACCACAGCACTCAACGCACACCACAGTACTCAACACACCTCATTACTCAATGCACCACAGTACTCAACACACCTCAGTACTCAACGCACCACAGCACTCAACGCACACCACAGTACTCAACACACCTCATTACTCAACGCGCCCCAGTACTCAACACACCACAGTACTCAATGCGCCCCAGTACTCAACGCGCCCCAGTACTCAACGCACCACAGTACTCAATGCGCCCCAGTACTCAACACACCACAGTACTCAATGCGCCCCAGTACTCAACACACCACATTACTCAATGCGCCCCAGTACTCAACACACCTCAGTACTCAACGCACCACAGTACTGAACGCACCACCGTACTCAACGCGCCCCAGTACTCAACACACCACAGTACTCAACGCGCCCCAGTACTCAACACACCACAGTACTCAACGCACCCCAGTACTCAACGCACCCCAGTACTCAACGCACCACAGTACTCAACGCACCCCAGTACTCAACGCACCCAGTACTCAACGCACCCCAGTACTCAACGCACCCCAGTACTCAATGCACCACAGTACTCAACACACCACAGTACTCAACACACCCCAGTACTGAATGCACCCCAGTACTGAATGCGCCACAGTACTCAATGCACCACAGTACTCAACACACCACAGTACTCAACACACCTCAGTACTCAACGCGCCCCAGTACTGAATGCGCCACAGTACTCAACGCGCCCCAGTACTCAACGCACCACAGTACTCAACGCGCCCCAGTACTCAACACACCACAGTACTCAACACACCACAGTACTCAACGCACCACACCACAGTACTCAACACACCACAGTACTCAACACACCACAGTACTCAACGCGCCCCAGTACTCAACACACCACAGTACTCAACGCACCACAGTACTCAACACACCACAGTACTCAACACACCACAGTACTCAACGCGCCCCAGTACTCAACACACCACAGTACTCAACGCACCCCAGTACTCAACGCACCCCAGTACTCAACACACCCCAATACTCAACGCGCCCCAGTACTCAACACACCTCAGTACTCAATGCGCCCCAGTACTCAACACACCACAATACTCAATGCACCCCAGTACTCAATGCACCCCAGTACTCAACGCGCCCCAGTACTCAACACACCTCAGTACTCGACGCACCACAGTACTCAACGCACCACAGTACTCAACGCACCACAGTACTCAACGCGCCCCAGTACTCAACACACCACAGTACTCAACACACCTCAGTACTCAACGCGCCCCAGTACTGAACGCGCCACAGTACTCGACGCACCACAGTACTCGACGCACCACAGTACTCGACACACCTCAGTACTCAATGCGCCCCAGTACTGAACGCGCCACAGTACTCAACACACCTCATTACTCGATGCACCACAGTACTCGACGCACCACAGTACTCGACGCACCACAGTACTCAACGCACTACAGTACTCATCGACGCACCACAGTACTCGACGCACCACAGTACTC
>NC_137142.1:85000-207500 GCF_949319135.1 Squalius cephalus | reverse complement strand
TGAACTGAAGTATAGAAACAGGAAAGTGAGAATCCTGATCAGTTTCAGTACCGCATTTCTAGGAACCTAGTTTTTATTATTGTTTATATTATTTTATAGCACTTATTCAGTCCTCTATTGGTTTATTAATATTCAGAAAAGACTGTTAATTATTTAAATGTAATTAACATATTCTCCTAACCCAAAACATAACCATTGGTAACCCTCTTGAAATATTAAGCCTAATTTGTTTCAATATATGAGGCCTATTCTGGTTCTACATTCTTGGAAAGAAAGCTCATGTTTCCACGCTGAAGTAAGTTATTTTCTGTGCATGAAGGCCTATCCGTTTCCAAAACACAAGGGTCTAGAAATGGTATTGCGGGATTATGCTATTGGAAAAAGGGATTAGATTAAAGGGATGGTTAATTATGATTTGACTTTTCTAACTTTAGTTAGTGTGTAATGTTGCTGTTTGAGCATAAACAATATCTGCAAAGTTACGACGCTCAAAGTTCAAAGCAAAGGGAGAGATTTTATTTTAAAGAAATTGCTTTTTAGGACTACAACAAACGGCTGGAAGGGACTACACGACATTCCTCCCGGGTTATTGTATGTATTTATAAATAAATAAATAAATTTGGCATTTATTTGACCAGAAATAGAGTAGAAACAGTGAAATATTATTAAAATGTAAATCAGCTGTTTTCTATGTGAATATTTAGTAAAGCGTAATTTATTCCTGTGATCAAAGCTGAATTTCCAGCATCATTACTCCAGTCTTCAGTGTCACATGATCCTTCAGAAATCACTCTAATATGAGGATCTGATGATCAAGTATTTATGATTATCATCATCTCTGGCTATGCGGGGAAGCTGACTGTTGAGCGCAGAAGGTGTCCAACATTACACACTGATTTGGCTGAAGTACATGATCTGAGTGTGAAGTGCACTAGAGTGTAGTGTACTCTACACGAGTGTTAATGAACTGACCCGCAGAAGTACAGTATCTGTCTGACACCGGGCCGTGTGAGAGTCTCATCATGACGTCTGTGAATGAACTGTGGGACGGAGGGCTGGTGTTTCTGCTGTTTATCCCTCTGTCCAAGAGGAATCTGAGGAATTCTGTCGGGAATTAAAGGATTCTTCTGGAGCCGTTCAATGAGACTCAGTGTTGCTTTCTTTTTTCAGCTGCTGACTTCAATGTTTCTGTCCCACCTACACCTTCTCATCCCATTTACAGACTCCATACGGATCAAACTGAGTCCTTTGGCTGTTTCTCATTGAGCACATCGTCATCCACCTGAAGTTCAGTTCCAGAGAGCAGGTTAACTTACATCACATAAACCCTGAACTCTCTGTCGATTAACCCAGACCTTGCTGATCGGTGAGCCTATCTGTTCCAGTGAAAACACAAAGACATTCCCAGCAGAGACCGTGCACCATACTTATAATCTTAATGTACAGCTCCACCTACTGGACGATTGTGCAATCTTTCCCCTTTCTTCATGCCATACTTCAGTGGTGTGGAACTAGATGTTTTTAATTACTCTGAACTAGATTTATTTTTAAAACTGAATACCATGAATTTACAAGAACGTTTACTTGTGCTGATCATCAATTACATTGTGCTTGTACTGTAAAGCCAGAGGAGAACTCCTGTTTATCACTGTAAAGCTGCTTTGATGCAAACTCTACTGTATAAAGCGCTATATAACTATAACACAGGACAGTATGTTTCTCATTTGTCTAGTACACTGGTCCCAAACTCGGCTCCTGAGGGGCTGCTTACACAACACCGTTTTCAACTAAAAGCAGAAGACGTTTTTACACGTTTTGGCCGTTCGTTTACACGACAGCGGCGTTTGGGTGAAATTGGGCTAACTTTTGAAAACCGATTTCAAAGGGCAACCAACATGTAAACAACAAAAACACGAATCTCTGAAGACGATGGCGTCATGCGTATTACGTGTTCAGTCTATAGTGTTTCATCTCCATCTACTGGCCTGGCAGCAGAATACAGGGTTTCTAGTCGTTTTCATGGATCCGTGTAAATGGGGATCGCTTTGACAATGGTGTCGTCTGTACGAGGAAAACTCAAAAGGAAAAACTTCTCAGTTTTCAGCATATCGTTGTCTAGCTCACCCGCCTGGAAGATCCCAGTAAACCTGAAGCCCTTGATTAGCGGGATACGGTGTGTTTAATTAGGGTTGGATCTGAACTCTGCAGGCCTGTGGCCCTCTAATGGTGCGTTCACACCGGACGCGTGTAGCGCGTCAGGCGCGAGTGATTTCAATGTTAAGTCAATGCAAAGACGCGTTACGCGCGTAAAAAATTCCTGCGGCGCGAATGAGGCGTTTAGCGCGTTAAGCGCGTTACGCGCAAATGATTTTATAGTGCTATTTGTGCATTCACGCGTTTGACGCGAATTCGCGTCTGCCGCCCGAGTTGAAAAATCTGAACTTCTGCGTCAATTCGCGCCGCGTTAACCAATCAGGAGCCTGCTTGGATGCTGCTGTCACGTGGTGAAGTGACAGTTTATAATGTTATTTTATGTTTGGCCTCAATAAATTATTTTGTAATATGACTAAAATGCACAACAAAGCAAATCTTTCACATAAAAACTCGATTTCAATATGAGAAATACTCATTTTTTATTGAATGCTATTTATTCCATATCTATTCTAGATTATATGAAACTTTATTAATCTAATGTAAAGACAACAAACACAATTTAGTGTATAAAAACTTTTTTTTAAATCACAGGACAGGTTTCACTTTTGGAGGCTGGCTCCATTTATTATCAAAACGAAAATAAATGACAGATTAGGTGGGTGCGGGCGAGGGTGAACCTCACGCCGGGCTGTACAGCGCGGGCTCGTCAGGCAGCGACCACCACTCGAGGCCGAGGCTTATACGGCCTACGCTGTCCTCGTCAGCGTCCTCACCGTTAGGTCCACCAAACCTACCTCCTGGAGCAAATTGTGAAACTCCTGAAACCCTCCGGAGGGTTCGGTGGACCCGAGTACTGCGACGATGTCCCCTACGCAGCTGTTTCTGCTCTCCAGAGCATATACGAGCGGAGACTCTCTCGATTAATGCTAATGCTAATGCTCGATAAACATCTAAAAAAAGATGGCCGCCAACAGGTTTAGAAACTTTCGCCTCTGACGAGCGTAAATTTCGCTTCAAACTTTTGATTTTACGCGCGTCAGTTTCGCTCTTGACGCGCGAATGCACACAAAGTGGTCAAGCGTATAACTAGATGCGGCAGGCGCGAATTTGACGCGCTTTTCGCGTCCGGTGTGAACGCACAGTAAGAGTTTGAGACCATGGTCTAGTAGTTGTAACACTGAATAGATGTCTTGTGTTTAACCTTCTAAAGGCCAATTCACACTGTACCATCAGACGCCCACCATTCCCCGACCCGACAGACCAGCGCTAACAGACGCTGATGGATCTAGCACAGCCCAGCGAGGTTTCTTGCGGTGTCTATCAGTGCAGTGTGAACTGGCCTTAAGTCTTCGAAGCCAATCGATTGATTAACGTGAGAATCCTTCAGTGCCCGGTGTGTGCGACGACTCCTTCTCCTTCTGCAAAGACTTCAGATGAAGCAAACTCTGAATCAGCACGCACCAATGCTACATTTTTCTAAATGTCAATCATTTGTTAACAAACAAGTATTCATTACTTCAATCAGCTCATTGTTTCTGCCTTAAATTATTACATTTTTAGCTAACTGTGATTTTGTATATTTCTGAAATCCATAACTTAGACAGTTTCCTCTGAGAACAGATCACTCTAAACTGTAATGTGGACTCGTGCATTACTGTAAAGCTGCTCTGAAATGGTGTGTATTGTGAAAAGTGCTTTACAAATAAATGTGATTGAATTGAATTGTTCAGGACGAAACAACATATTCGGAACAATGCCAACATTAGCAGACCAGTCGAGCTGGTTAGCATCTCTTTCAAATTTGTAAGTACCTAATTTGTGTCTGTCTCTTTGTTTCTGCAGAAGACTGTAGAATAAAGAAGAGTAAAGTGATGTGCTCCACCAATCACCCAGCCAACTGGGTTACATTTGATGATGAAGCTACGACCTTCTCCTCACCCCCAAAATCCCTGCGCTCTCCTGCATCGAGCTCCGGGTCAATACCTCGGCCCAACGGGCTGAAACTGGTTCTGCCATCTTTGGGGAGTGAATCCTGGAGCTCCAGCTCTGCCATAGAATTCCCTTCATATGATTTCGGGCTTAACGGGAGTTCCCAGGTGCCGAGCAATACTCCGATGTGCACTCCGGTGGGAGCGACTCCCACAACGCCGGGCTTCTCCCGCTGTCTGACCGGCTGCTCCCAAAGAGACTCCATGGGAATCCCTGAAGGCTCTGTTTCCCTCAAAGCATCCCAAGATGAGCCAGGCCATTTCAACCCCTTCTGGGGGGAAGAAGAGGAACATAAGCGAGTGTCCTGGACCTCGTCATCGGACTCAGACTCTGGACCCAGTTTGCCCCGGTTCTTCATCCGCACCAAGGATGGTGACGAGCCGACCCAAGACCACCTTCAGTACTCCTACTCCTATATCTGCCATAAACTGGAGCAGCTGAGGACCGAGGAGAAGCAGCTGGATGGAGATGATGTGAAGGTGGAGCGAGAGAGTCGACCCTCAGGCGCTGGGAAAGATGAAGTGATGAAGAGAAGTCTGTCCTCCTTTGTCCCACAGGGATTGTTCCTCAGTCAGCGGAGGCACGGCTGGTCCCTGATGCTGCGGATCCCGGAGAAGAAGAACCGCATGTCGTCGCGTCAGTGGGGTCCGGTGTACCTGCGGCTGTGTCCCGGGGCCCTGCTTCAGCTCTTCTACGAGCAGGGCCTGGAGAAGCCCTTCCGAGAGCTCCAGCTGCACGCCTACACCCGCCTCTCGGCCCTGAAGATGGAGAGATACGGCGAGCCACGCAGCATCGCCACAGTCAAGCTGGAGCACGTGTCCTACGCCGAGAGGAAGCGTTACCACCCCAAGCTCGAGGTGACCCACGAACCGGAAGTGGAGCAACTGTTGAAGTTCGGCACCACTGAATACGGAGACTTGGAGGACTTGCTAGCCTCAGTAGAAGAAGAGCTAATGCGCCTGCCAGTGCCTCACCTACAGCACAAACACTACGAGGAGCAGGAGCTGTCGTTGCAGATCTCGGACCGGGTCTGGATGAGGCGAGATCAGGACGGGGCTACTCTCGAGTGCTCAGCCATCACTCAGATCCACTGTCTAGCATTCCTGAACGGAGCGGTGGAGTGTTTCCTAGCACTGAATGACCTCGGGCTCCTCAGACGAGCTCCTGCGTACGGCTCAGATGAGGAGGTGTGGATGGAGATCGCAGACTACAGTCTCCATGGGTGTGTCAGAGAGGCAGAGTTTGAGGAGAAGCGTGTGATGAGGTTCAGTCCCCCTGACGGGTGTCGAGTGGAGCTGGTGCGCTTCAGGACGGCCTCGCTACGCTACGAGGATCCGCCGCTCTCCGCTAAAGCCCTGCTGACGGTGCAGGGAGCCTGTGTGCAGCTCCAGGTCTTCCTCAACGTCCTGATGAGTTTCCCTCATCCCACAGGAGGCTCAGAGACGGTGTGTGAAAACGTCGTGGTCCGAGTGCCTTTCCCGGGGGATTGGGTGAAGGTGCCGAACAGCATGTCTCTGCTGCGACAGAAATCCCTCAAGGCTCGGATGAACAGAAACGCGTGTCTGGGCTCGGCTCATGTGGCGGAGTCTCCGTCGGTGATGCACGTGTCCGTTGGAGCCGTCAAATATGAGAACGTGCATCGAGCCCTTGTGTGGAGAATCGACCGGCTCCCGCCCAAGAATGTGGGTAAGAAAACAGAACATTACTACTTCTATGTGTGTCAGTGGTGGACATACAGTAAATGAAATTAAATATATACACTATGTACACAGTACAGTGAGAGGAAGGTTTAGAGTCTCCACCTCACCTCAAACATACAGAAGGAGATCTCAGTTCATATTAAAGTATTGCACTTAAATATAAACAAATCATGTACTTGTAATGAAGCAACTCATGTTTGGCAAATGAGCGATCAAACTTGGGTTGCTTCAATTCTACCATAAGTTTTGAATTTATACTGGATAAAGTCTGACTGAACAGGTTTAACCCTGTGAGATTCTCTTAGCTTTCGCACATATCTGACCCATGGCCGGATGAAGAGCACAGGGTCTCTTTCAGACGGGATTCACCAAACCCATGGCTGAATGTCTTCATCAGAGAGGGTTAGGATTGATGCGGAGAGCTCAAAAAGTAACTTCAATAGCTGAAAGTTAATATTTAAAAAAAGAAAAACTAAAATTATGAGCACACATACAAAAAAAGTTTTTAATAAAGTTAGGTTAAATAAATGTACTTGAATGTACAGATTTTTGCAGTCAATAGATGTAATTGGGTTTAGTGTTGTTCACCGTACAATGACTCGAACTGAGACAAACTTGCCCCTATTAATAAAACTTAAAGAATATATGCCTTTAAATAGCAGTATGTGACTTTATTGGCACATTAAAACATCAGAGCATGTTAGGCACAATGTGATAATTTTTCTGGTTCACTCAAAAACAGTTTGAAAGAATAGTTTTTTCTGGATTGATGTAAAAAACAGCTTTTTTGAATTATGCTTACCTTATCATCATTACATAAAACAAATATTCAAGGATTTTATTGGCATTCCAAAAACATGGTACATGATCTGTAACGAAATTAGTACTGAGGCCCGGTTAAAACCATCTCAAATAAATAAAAGATCGGCAACTCATAAATAAACAAATACAAATACACAATCGTACCCGAACATATACACACTAAAACTTGAAAAATTGGCAGCATAGCAATTAAAGTGCAACATAACTCAAGACAAAAAGTTCAGTTTATCAGTTCTGGTGCATGGCAGATTTTAAGGGCCTGTTTACACGAGAACGCTCGCGGGTGAAAACGTAAAAATATTTTATCAGATGTGCCTTTCATTTAGACGGCGACTGCGTTTTTGGGGCTTAAAAACGCAAAAAAGTGAAACCACCCTCCAGAGTGGAAATCCAAAAAACGCTCCACCGTCGCGTTCCCGTCTAAAGGGTAAAAACGCAAAAGTCTGCTAGACAGGAAGGTTGTACGCAGGCGCGCGCACTTGGTGTTGTTGTGAAGCAGTGCTTCACATTGCCACCTAGCTGCCTGGAGTGCATATACATCGAATTTCACACACTTTTGCGTCACCATATGCACGCCGATTTCCCCCCCATAACGCTCGTCTAAACGCAGAATAAAAAGTGATAACGCAACGCCACTTTTGCGTTTTCTCTTCAGATCGTTTCCGTGTAAACATAGCCTAATAGTCTAGCAGCTTCTGGAAAGGGTTAGGGTCTTTAGCCTGGTCGTCCTAGTTCTGATGCTGCGCAGCCTCCGACCTGAGGGGAGAAGGACAAAAGGTCTATTGGCAGGGTGGAAGGAGTCCTTCACAATGCTGGAAGTCCTACTCCTGCATCTGCCGATGTGTGTCACTGACCACCGGGAGACTGCAACCAATAATCTTCTCTGCCGCCTTAACCACACGCTGCAGGGCCTTCCTATCTGAAACAGAGCAGTTCCCATACACACTGTAACACACGAGGTGAGGATGCTCTCCACCACACACTTGACATCAGTTCCCAGGCCAGCCTGTTGAAGACTCCTCAGAAAGTACAGCTGTTGGTGAGCCTTTTTTACAAGGCTGCTGCAGTTGATGTTCCAGATGAGGTTGTCGTTCATATGTACCCCAGGTATTTAAATATGAAGTTTGTAGGTAAGAACTACAGATACTGCTTGTGCCGATATAAAACTCGTGTATCCAGAATCATTGCTGAACTCACAAAACACGTTCTAGTGGGATCTACTCGTGATATTTGATATCTCCAGAGATTTCATGAATATTTAGTTTTCTGAGGCAGTTCCTGACACACTTCTGGCCGCCTCAGCTGAGCCTCATGTTCACTCAGTAATGGAACGGGGATTATTGTGTGTCAGTAATGAGATGTGAAACCAGCCTCAGTCTCTGGCGTGTAATGATGTGTGTGTGATGTGTGTGTCTCAGCTGTGGACCAGCCTCAGTCTCTGGCGTGTAATGATGTGTGTGTGATGTGTGTGTGTGTGTGTGTGTGTGTCTCTCAGCTGTGGACCAGCCTCAGTCTCTGGCGTGTAATGATGTGTGTGTGATGTGTGTGTGTGTGTGTGTGTGTGTCTCTCAGCTGTGGACCAGCCTCAGTCTCTGGCGTGTAATGATGTGTGTGTGATGTGTGTGTGTGTGTGTGTGTGTGTCTCTCAGCTGTGGACCAGCCTCAGTCTCTGGCGTGTAATGATGTGTGTGTGTGTGTGTGTGTGTGTGTCTCTCAGCTGTGGACCAGCCTCAGTCTCTGGCGTGTAATGATGTGTGTGTGTGATGTGTGTGTCTCAGCTTTGGACCAGCCTCAGTCTCTGGCGTGTAATGATGTGTGTGTGTGATGTGTGTGTGTGTGTCTCAGCTGTGGACCAGCCTCAGTCTCTGGCGTGTAATGATGTGTGTGTGTGTGGTGTGTGTGTGTGTGTGTGTCTCAGCTGTGGACCAGCCTCAGTCTCTGGCGTGTAATGATGTGTGTGTAATGTGTGTTACGACCTCTCATAAAAATATCGGCTCTAAGAGAAGAGATCTACGTAACATAAACAGGAACGAGTAAATAGCGAAATCGCTCAAATCTATTTATTCACTCACTCACAACAGACGTCACAATAATAACGAACATACCAACCAGGGAACGAAATTGTACAAAACAGACAACAACTAACAAAGAAAAAAACTAAATACAGATATAAAGACACTTGTTTGCTGGCTAGCCCACAAGATCTGTCGTCGCTCTTCTTTCTCCTCCTCGTTGGTGTTTATATCAATCAGCTCCATCAATCAGCCACTCAAATCACGATCAGGTGCGTCCACCTAAGAGAGATAGAGCGCGTACACGCTCCAAAAGGATAGAGTGACGGCAAGAAGAACAAGGGAGGGACAAAACAAAGAAAACAGACTAAGCCACCAACCGTAACAGTGTGTGTCAGCTGTGGATCAGCCTCAGTCTCTGGCTTGTAAAGCCTTGTTTATACTTTCGCCTGTCTCCGCAGCGCGAGTCTCCACAGACTGCGCGCGCACCTCCCCAAACGGACGAGGTGTTTACTTGACGAGCTCGCCGTTGTACTATTCTGTGAAACGACAGGGGCCGACTCGAGTAATTGTCCTCTAAACCATCAGGAATCAACGGTGAGAAGAAGAAAGCTATACACACGTGACAATGTTTATTTTAGTACACCACCACCAATACCACACTACAAAAAGAATCGTGTAAAACCCCTGAGATTATTACTCGTGACAATAAAACAAAATTTATGGATATGAGAATGTGTATACAGCATAACTAAATTAACGATCTCTTACATATTTTCTAATTTCACTAAACATTTCATTAAGTTTTGTGAACATTTTAAACATGGACCTTTATGTTCATTAAAAATACTTTTTATGCTATTGTATGCTCATTTTTTAAATGTAAGCAACTAATTTAGACTTGCAAACTGGGTGCGGTGTGATGAGAAGTTCGAGCTCGGCCAGATTCGGCTCGAAGTCGCTCATCTTCGGATGCGGAGCCGCGCGCGCTGTTACAAAAAAAGCCGCGCACACCGCGAAGCGAAACTGGGTCTTGCGCACCCAACGCACACGACCGCCCACACCACAATAGCGTCATTTAAGTGTTATGAATGACGCGTCGAGTATAAACCTAGCTTAATGAGATGTAAACTCACAGGTTGTGTGTGTGTGTGTGTGTGTGTGTGTGTCTCAGCTGTGGACCAGCCTCAGTCACTGGCGTGTAAGCTGGAGTTGTCCTCGGATCAGGAGCTTCCCGAGGGATGGATGCCATGGGTCAGTGTGGAGTGTGAGGTGGCAGGTGTCGTGGCGTCTCAGACTCGAGTGAGATCACTGGGCATCGAGTGTGACGTCCAGCCTCAGAAACACCTGAGCAGCAGAGCCTACTATCACTGCCAGGTAATGTCATGGGGAACACCTCTTCACTCGCGGGGAACACCTCTACACTCGCGGGGAACACCTCTACACTCGCGGGGAACACCTCTACACTCGCGGGGAACACCTCTTCACTCGCGGGGAACACCTCTTCACTCGCGGGGAACACCTCTTCACTCGCGGGGAACACCTCTTCACTCGCGGGGAACACCTCTACACTCGCGGGGAACACCTCTTCACTCGCGGGGAACACCTCTTCACTCGCGGGGAACACCTCTTCACTCGCGGGGAACACCTCTACACTCGCGGGGAACACCTCTTCACTCGCGGGGAACACCTCTTCACTCGCGGGGAACACCTCTTCACTCGCGGGGAACACCTCTTCACTCGCGGGGAACACCTCTTCACTCGCGGGGAACACCTCTTCACTCGCGGGGAACACCTCTACACTCGCGGGGAACACCTCTTCACTCGCGGGGAACACCTCTTCACTCGCGGGGAACACCTCTTCACTCGCGGGGAACACCTCTTCACTCGCGGGGAACACCTCTACACTCGCGGGGAACACCTCTTCACTCGCGGGGAACACCTCTACACTCGCGGGGAACACCTCTTCACTCGCGGGGAACACCTCTTCACTCGCGGGGAACACCTCTTCACTCGCGGGGAACACCTCTACACTCGCGGGGAACACCTCTACACTCGCGGGGAACACCCCTACACTCGCGGGGAACACCCCTACACTCGCGGGGAACACCTCTACACTCGCGGGGAACACCCCTACACTCGCGGGGAACACCTCTACACTCGCGGGGAACACCTCTTCACTCGCGGGGAACACCCCTACACTCGCGGGGAACACCTCTACACTCGCGGGGAACACCTCTACACTCGCGGGGAACACCCCTACACTCGCGGGGAACACCCCTACACTCGCGGGGAACACCTCTACACTCGCGGGGAACACCCCTACACTCGCGGGGAACACCTCTACACTCGCGGGGAACACCCCTACACTCGCGGGGAACACCCCTACACTCGCGGGGAACACCTCTACACTCGCGGGGAACACCCCTACACTCGCGGGGAACACCTCTACACTCGCGGGGAACACCTCTACACTCGCGGGGAACACCTCTTCACTCGCGGGGAACACCTCTACACTCGCGGGGAACACCTCTTCACTCGCGGGGAACACCTCTTCACTCGCGGGGAACACCCCTACACTCGCGGGGAACACCCCTACACTCGCGGGGAACACCCCTACACTCGCGGGGAACACCCCTACACTCGCGGGGAACACCCCTACACTCGCGGGGAACACCTCTACACTCGCGGGGAACACCCCTACACTCGCGGGGAACACCTCTACACTCGCGGGGAACACCCCTACACTCGCGGGGAACACCTCTTCACTCGCGGGGAACACCTCTACACTCGCGGGGAACACCTCTACACTCGCGGGGAACACCTCTACACTCGCGGGGAACACCCCTACACTCGCGGGGAACACCCCTACACTCGCGGGGAACACCTCTACACTCGCGGGGAACACCCCTACACTCGCGGGGAACACCTCTTCACTCGCGGGGAACACCTCTTCACTCGCGGGGAACACCTCTACACTCGCGGGGAACACCTCTTCACTCGCGGGGAACACCTCTTCACTCGCGGGGAACACCTCTACACTCGCGGGGAACACCTCTACACTCGCGGGGAACACCTCTACACTCGCGGGGAACACCTCTACACTCGCGGGGAACACCTCTACACTCGCGGGGAACACCCCTACACTCGCGGGGAACACCTCTACACTCGCGGGGAACACCCCTACACTCGCGGGGAACACCTCTACACTCGCGGGGAACACCTCTTCACTCGCGGGGAACACCTCTACACTCGCGGGGAACACCTCTACACTCGCGGGGAACACCTCTACACTCGCGGGGAACACCCCTACACTCGCGGGGAACACCCCTACACTCGCGGGGAACACCTCTACACTCGCGGGGAACACCTCTTCACTCGCGGGGAACACCTCTACACTCGCGGGGAACACCTCTACACTCGCGGGGAACACCTCTACACTCGCGGGGAACACCTCTACACTCGCGGGGAACACCCCTACACTCGCGGGGAACACCTCTACACTCGCGGGGAACACCTCTTCACTCGCGGGGAACACCTCTACACTCGCGGGGAACACCTCTACACTCGCGGGGAACACCTCTACACTCGCGGGGAACACCTCTACACTCGCGGGGAACACCTCTACACTCGCGGGGAACACCTCTTCACTCGCGGGGAACACCTCTACACTCGCGGGGAACACCTCTTCACTCGCGGGGAACACCTCTTCACTCGCGGGGAACACCTCTACACTCGCGGGGAACATCTCTTCACTCGCGGGGAACACCTCTTCACTCGCGGGGAACACCTCTACACTCGCGGGGAACACCTCTACACTCGCGGGGAACACCTCTTCACTCGCGGGGAACACCTCTTCACTCGCGGGGAACACCTCTTCACTCGCGGGGAACACCTCTTCACTCGCGGGGAACACCCCTACACTCGCGGGGAACACCCCTACACTCGCGGGGAACACCCCTACACTCGCGGGGAACACCCCTACACTCGCGGGGAACACCCCTACACTCGCGGGGAACACCCCTACACTCGCGGGGAACACCCCTACACTCGCGGGGAACACCTCTACACTCGCGGGGAACACCTCTACACTCGCGGGGAACACCTCTACACTCGCGGGGAACACCTCTACACTCGCGGGGAACACCCCTACACTCGCGGGGAACACCCCTACACTCGCGGGGAACACCTCTACACTCGCGGGGAACACCCCTACACTCGCGGGGAACACCTCTACACTCGCGGGGAGCACCCCTACACTCGCGGGGAACACCTCTACACTCGCGGGGAACACCTCTACACTCGCGGGGAACACCCCTACACTCGCGGGGAACACCCCTACACTCGCGGGGAACACCCCTACACTCGCGGGGAACACCTCTACACTCGCGGGGAACACCACTACACTCGCGGGGAACACCACTACACTCGCGGGGAACACCCTTACACTCGCGGGGAACACCCTTACACTCGCGGGGAACACCCTTACACTCGCGGGGAGCACCCCTACACTCGCGGGGAACACCCCTACACTCGCGGGGAGCACCCCTACACTCGCGGGGAACACCCCTACACTCGCGGGGAACACCCCTACACTCGCGGGGAACACCCCTACACTCGCGGGGAACACCCCTTCATACTGGACACAAGTACTGTTTAAATCAGCACTTTTTACAAACATATTATGAATCTTTTTTCATCCCCAGGTGGAAATGGAGAAGAAGTTGATAGAGACGGAGTGTGAGAAGCGTTCAGGCTGCGCAACACAGTGATGATGAGGAACGGGACTGATGATGAAGAAGATGAAGATGTTGAGGAACGGGACTGATGATGAAGAAGATGAAGATGTTGAGGAACGGGACTGATTTCACCTGCTCTGATGATGATGGTGATGTTGATGAAGATGTTGATGGTTTTGGTGATGATGATATTGACGATGACGATGAAGATGATGATGTTGTTGGTGGTGATGATGATGATGATGATGTTGCTCATTACACACAGAAGAGAGAATTGGCCCTCAGGCTTAGGGATGAAGATTACTCTGACCGCAGAAGAGCTCGGCTAGATTAAGTATTAGATCTACTGCCATTTTTCATTAAGAATTCACATCTGGTACCATTAGGTAAACAAATGTTTATTAACCATGAGAATATATGTATATTTATATTTAGAAGAATATTTTAATATCTATAATTGTCTTATCCAGCAAGTTATAGTATTACTGCACTTTACAATTCTCACATTTATATATATATGTGTGTGACAAAACAATATGGGACCACAGATACATAGATGATAATATGCATTTGTCTGACAAATGTTTGCAAAGACATACATATTCCTCATAAATAAGAACGCTGAAACTTCCTCATCTGTGTGCCTGCAAGAAACATTGGCAAAAGTAAAAACTTTAGTAAAATGTGCACATGAAAGGCTAAGGGATTTTTTACTGCAAAAGTCACTTCAGTGCCTCTGTAGTTTCCTAAACTGGTTATTACCATACGTCTTATGTATTTACTGTTATTTATGTGGTTTAATAAAATTATATTGTCTCAAGAAAAGTGTGGATGATAAAGAATGAGTTTCTGTACTGCTAAATGACGAGAAAACGAGTGTTCTGCGCTGTCATTTCTTCTCTCAGTTCATCCCTGTTATTCATTATATATTCAGCCTAATGTTTCCATTCCCACCATAATCTCTCTCTCTCTCTGTCACACACACACACACACACAGTACTATAGTACTCCAGCATTTTTAAACATAGTAAGCAAACGTGTCATGGTACATGAAAATTATTTGGCACCTGAAGTCTGATCTTTATCTTCTCTCATCTCTCCATCTTTTCTCTCTTCTCCGCTTCCTTTCTTCTCTTCTCGTCAGCTTTCACTCAGTCCTCATCACTCTCTGACTCTGTAAACTTTCACCTTGTTTCTTATATTAATTGAATATGATTTTACTGTAAATTGACAGCAATACCATAATACTAGTTAAATCTGTAGAATTTATTTTTTAAGTGATTTGAAGTGTTTTTAAATCTGATTTTCAGACTGTTCAAACTTTAGAAAGTGAAACTGCAATGCCTGTGGGCGGAGCTTGATGTCCAGCCCTCCAGAAGGTCCAATCACAGCCCGTCCCTAACCCTGACCAGGTCAAGCTCCACCCACTGGCTCTGCATTCAGCAGCACTTTTATATTTACATATTACAGGTCAGTCTTTATTGAAGAATTATGATTCCTGTCTGGTGTCTTTAATGTCACAGATTGTTCCATCATTTGTGATCTGTCACCAAGCAGCAACATTCTAATCTGAAAAATGAAGCCTACCCGGAAGTGCGAAAAACTGCAATACATCTAAAATCCGCTAGAGGGAGGTCCCAAAAGGGAGCAAATGTCCATAGACCCCATGTTAAAATGTCCGTTTTCACAGCATAAATTCATGTTTTTACAGGTTGGTCCCATGGACTTTTATTGTATTTTTCGATAGGTTCCGAGTGCCTGACAACTGTGAGGGGGGTTTAGATCGTATTTAGATATAAAATGTATGACAAATAAGGGCGTGGTTAACTTTGATTGACAGCTTGATTGACAGCTGATAACGAGCATAGGCTGCGCCGAGTGGAATTCCTGAAATTTGACGTCTCGGCCATGATCTGACACAACACATCATACCACCTCTGTATCCTTTCTGAACATTTGTATTGAAATATCGTACAAGATGGCGCCGCCCATACCCCCCATAAACGGCCTCAAAACCGCTCTTCAGAAAGTCTGTGGGTGACGTCACAGACACTTTGTCCATATTTTTTACAGTCTATGTCTGTGACATGATGGTGTGCATGTTCAGACGACTGCCTCAAACTCCGACTGCTGTGGAATCCCTGTGGAGAAGTGAGGCAGATTCACCCTTTATTCAAATAGTATTAAAAATGTGTTCAGTTGTTTATTTATGATAACACAATGAAACATTCCAAATTGTACAGACATCATTTTTAGCCAGACTCATACAAATAAATTATGAACACATGAAAAAACAAGAGAGGAAAATGAAATATTAATAAATTACTATGTTGTATGTAGACAATGTATGATTTGTTTTTCTCCTGTGAGCTTTTTAGTTTTTTTAAAACCTGTAGCTGTAGTTTGCCCTTTTTTGTCACTTAATATTCAACAATATTACTGATCTGCCTGCACTGACACCATTATATGAGATCTGAACTGAGCTCTTCTGTGAACGGTCAGCCTTCTTTAATCACTGACACTGATGAGCGAGGCCGCTGAACTTCAGTCATCCACTAACTAACAGAGCGGTGGTGGGGAGTGCATCAGAGCAGCATCAAGAACATCAAATACATTGCAGTGAATCTCTTAATTGCATCTTAGGTTTATTGCCAATAATGTCAGGTTTGCGAAAGTGTAGAACTCGGTGAGCTCGCGCAAAACACATCTTCAGCACGGCGACTCATTTAAAAGCCTCTGATTGGCCGATGCGTTCATCAGACATGTCTGTGATTGGCTACAATACTCAACGCTGCAAAAGCACGTTGGAAGTATTTAATGCAGAGGGAAACATATAAAACTGTAATATGCACTTTTCATGATTGGGTAATCGCGGAAGCTGTAACGTTAATATTATTCACATTTGTTTTTATGATTAATTGTTTTGCTCAATGAGAAAGACAAGAGGGCTGTTCCATAAAACAAGATTAGAATACAAGCCAGGCTTATTTTGGTTAGTCAGACTTATTGTCGGTGGATTCTGTTTCATAAAGCAAACTTAAAATAGTTCAAACTCAGTTACCCTGGCAACTTATGCTGGGAAACTAGCCTGGTCCAGGGCAGGCTAACTGTCAGGCTAAGCCTCAGCTGTTACACAGATCCTCTAACACTGACCAACAAGAACACAATAATATTACCACTGACACTCTCTCATACCATTATTGGACTTTATTAACCACTATTAGCCCAAAAATAAATACACAGTATACAGAAAATCAACTTAAATAAGGCTACAATTATAAATTAGACACTATATATAGATAGATAGATAGATAGATAGATAGATAGATAGATAGATAGATAGATAGATAGATAGATAGATAGATAGATAGATAGATACAATACTACAGGTTTTCTTTTTTTACTGGCTGAATGTTTTGTGCCCAAGATTTAATTGACCTTTCGCCGAGCCCCGCCCCCCTTAGTTACTGTTGCTACGTCCGACAAACAAATGGTCAAACACGACCAGCGCGACAGATGGCCATGACGGAAAAAGGTATACCCGTGCGTGTCAGTGACCTTTTTTGGAGCAATACCTCCGCGATATCCTCCAGATTGAGGCAAAAAGGGTTACAGTATGCAGTGGAGGGATATATTATAATATAAAAATACGCAATGAAGGAGACACGACTACTATCTACGTCTCTATCGAGGCTAATGCTTACCGGTGTTCATACACATCATTTGTGATTATGACAAAGAACAAGGAAACAAGTGTTTAAAAGCATTGTAAGACACTTACTGTTGTGTTTTTGTGTGAAAGAAAAAACTGTCTCTGAAAATAAAAGTGCTGTCAGCAACAATTTCTTATGTGTGTTTTTTCGCATGATAACACTATGACTAAAATTTTAAATGCTGCAAAACACATGGGAGTTATATTCCCGATGCTGTAGTTTATTTGATCAGTCACAGTATATCATTAATCAAGCTTAATTTGACTTTTCAACTACAATTAGGCAGGTGAACTGAAAGCTTTTACAATCTTTTAGCTATAACTTAGGCCTATATCATTGACAAAAGTATGTGGTGCACTTTATTCCAAAAATGATTTTCTTTCTCAAATTCATGCTTCAAGTTGACAAAGCACAATAAACGAAATCACACAATAACTGTTTAACCAGACATAGCCTTAATTGATTGTCTTTCATAATGCACTTACCATAATATTTATTAGGGGGACAACAGATCACAAAAAGCGCGGTTGAGACCATAATATTTATTAGTGGGGCAACGGATCATAAAACTCGCGGTTCAGACAATATTATGTTTTTTGAGTTACAGATAGGAGTTTTTCAGATCAGAAAAACAAAACAAAAAAAACTTTAAGTAACTTAGCCATCGATACCACAGCCAGCAGACGTATTTATGCTTCGTAATGTTCGACACATTTAACTGGGATTGGGGCCGTCCACACTGTCTTATCCATTGTAGGCACCGCTCACGTTGTGCTTTCGGCTTTGGGAATGGAAAGAACATAACTCCTCCAGACAATCTCTCGGGGTATGTAGTGTCCGATTTACAAACGCCATGGGCGCACGCTTCACCATCTTGCTAATGTTTGTCGGACCTGCTCACATAGTAACGGTTGCTATGATGTGTGATTGGACAATGGCCGTTTTGGGGGAGGGGCCGGCGAAAGGTCAATTAGATTGTTTTAAAGATTTATGAATACATTTCTCTCTGGTTTTGTTTGGCAGCTGTAGTACATGTTTATGATTATTAGAAGAACATTAGAACACAATCTGAAAAAAGCTTTGTAAAGCAGAAGTTAAAATCACAAAATTAAAAATAAATAATTACAAAAGCAGAGTATAAATTTTAACTGGTAAGATGAATCTGAGCTTAGTAATTGACAGTAGCCTACATTTGATTTACCCCATTACAATAGTTATTACCCCTTTACAGTTATTGCTATCATAAAAATACACACAGGTTTAAAATTCTAAATAAGGCACATCTAATGTCCAAATAACAAATATTTTAGTATATATATATACAGTACAGGCCAAAAGTTTGGACACATTACTATTTTTAATGTTTTTGAAAGAAGTTTCTTCTGCTCATCAAGCCTGCATTTATTTTATCAAAAATACAGAAAAAAATGTAATATTGTGATATATTATTACAATTTAAAATAATTGGTTTTCAATTTATTATACCTTAAATTATCATTTATTTCGGTGATGCAAAGCTGAATTTTCAGGATCATTACTCCAGTCTTCAGTGTCACATGTGACATCCAGTCAATCACATGATCCTTTAGAAATCATTCTAATGTTCTGATTTATTATGAGTGTTGGAAACAGTTCTGCTGCCTAATATATTTGATGAATAAAAGGTTAAAAAGAACTGCATTTAAAAAAAAAAAAAAAAAAAAAAAAAAATTTAATATAAATCTTCTTTATTATCACTTTTTATCAATTTAACACATCCTTGCTGAATAAAATTATTGATTTATTTAAAAAAAAATAAAGAAAAAAATTACTGACCCCAAATTACTGACCAGTAGTGTATATTGTTGTTATAAAAGATTTCTATCTTGAAAACATTTGCTTCTTTTTTTTTCTTTTCTTTTTTCTTTTTCTTTTTTTTTATTCATCAAAGTATCCTAAAAAAGTATCACAGGTTATGAAAAAATATTAAGCAGCAGAACTGTTTCCAACTTTGATAATGAATCATCATATTAGAATGATTTGTAAAGGATCATGTGATAGACTGGAGTAATGATGCTGAAAATTCAGCTTTGCATCACCGAAATAAATGATAATTTAAAGTATAATAATTTGAAATCCAATTATTTTAAATTGTAATAATATATCACAATATAATTTTTTTTTTCTGTATTTTTGATCAAATAAATGCAGGCTTGATGAGCAGAAGAAACTTCTTTCAAAAACATTAAAAAAAGTAATGTGTCCAAACTTTTGGCCTGTACTGTATATATATATATATATATATATATATATATATATATATATATATATATATATATATATAATGTACTTTATTATGTCTTTCAATTCAAACACATTTAACACAATTATACAAATTGACAGTTCCTTTAAAGACATCATATTTTCCCCCAATAAATATTCCTTATTTTTCCTTCAACTTTTTTTATTTTGTGATAATACCCACCAACACATAGCCTAAAAACACACATGTCACAGCACAAAATATACGCTGTTTGATGGTGGATTGATTTGATCCACGATCGACCTCTAGGGCTGCTTAAGAAACGCGTGCACACGCAATTATCTAGACTAGATAAACCTGGATCAAATTAGTGAGATTGCGTGAGCTTCAATTACCTTTTATGGAACCACTTTAGCCCCAACTCATTTGTTAGGCTCATTCAAGTCCGGTTTTGGAGTTTAATCCCCGCTTTTCTAAGCGTCTTTTATGGAACAACCCTCAGGTAACAAAACATTCGGCGCTTAAGCCCCCTCGCCCAGCCCTATAGCGCCCCTGCTGTCGAGTAACAGTAACGCGATCGGTTAGTGACGCCAGTGCGCGTGGAAGACGCTCGAGTTTCCCTCATTTCGTGTGTTTCAGTATAATAATGTTTTCTTCACCTCGTTGCGTCATCATTAAGGATTTATACATAAGTGTCTTACTTACGGTCCATTGTAAATTAATTTAATAAAGAAGTGGGGTTCATAAACTCTTAATTGGCGACCAGTGGTGAGTGAGTGTGTGTGCGCGTGCCAGTGCCAATACTAACCAACGAGTGAAGGCGACATGCTTTCTAACGCCAACATTCTGGTGAGTAATCACTTTATTTACTATTTCCTTATTTTAGGCTATAGTATAAAAAATCATTAGCAAAACTTTGGGGTTGTAATGTTAGTAGAGTTGGGGTACTCCAGCGCATATCAACACTCCCGTTTTCCCCGGGAGTCTCCCGGATTTCACACCCATCTCCCGCCCCCTCCCGTTTTGTTATTTCTCCAGTGAAACTCCTGTTATTTGTATGGCCCAAACGTCGTCGTTATATGAATAATCCCATTAATATATTATTCCAAGGGTGTCCAGTTGCAGTTTCATTTGTTACATTTATTACTTTATTAAATGTCTGTCTGTAGTTTTCATAGTAGCCTATACTATATACATGGTTTATTTCATTTGTCCTTTTGCCTGTAATAAACTGTTAGACTGTTTACCTGTGTTCAGTAAGCTTGAGAACTTTTACTTGTATTAGTTAGGCTAGTATTAGTTATTTCTGTTGAAATTAAATAAAAAACAACAACAACAAAAAAAACATGGTGGCAGCTTCTAGTTTCAAAGAAAAATAATGTTTCTAGCACATTCTGTGCTGTCCGATGTGTCGCCCTCTCTGATTGCTGTTTCACCGTCGCTGGCCACGAGCCCTGACTGCTCTCCTTCATCCCATTCCTGATTAAACTGGGCAAACACCTTCGCAGATCCACACGGTTGCGCCTGTATAATGTGCCATCCACATCCACCACATAAGACCACGGATTCACTGTTCCCAGACACTGGCCTCTCCGCCACCGTCCCGTGCGGTCTCCAGGCAATGGCTTCATTCAGATGTGTTCGCCGACATTGAGCTCTGGGAGGTCTCTGGCTCTCGCGTCCTAATGGAATCCGCCATTTCCACCTCAGTTTCTCCAAAACTCCTTCGACCAGCTTGGGGAAAAGCAAACTGTTTGTCACGGGAAGTCCCGTCCTAAGTCTGCGGGACATGAGTCGCTGTGCCGGACTGCTGTCCAGTCCCTCCGTGTGCGTGTTTCGCCAGGCTAGCACTGCTAACCATGGGTCTGTTCCGGCGGGTTTTGCCCTCTTACAGAGCGATTTCACAATCTTCTCTGCAGATTCGGCCTTTCCGTTAGATTTTGGGTTCTGGGATGAGGATGTGACGTGTATGAACTCCCACTGGGCCGCAAATTTTCTGAACTGTTCACAAGCGAATTGCGGCCCGTTGTCAGTGATCACTTGATCTGGCTGGCTGTAACACGCAAACTGCACTTTGCAGCGTGTAATGACTGTGTCCGCCGTCAGATCTGGCAACTCATCAATTTCCCAGTAATCTGAGAAGTGGTCCACTATGATCAGAAATTCTCTGCCACCGTACGCATACAAGTCCATACTAACCATTTGCCAGGGGCACACAGGGATTTCATGGGACATCATCGTTTCCTTTTGCTGCTTGTGCGCATACTCGTTACACGCAGGACAGTTAGCCACATAATCATTTATCTCTCCTCTCATGTTGGGCCAGAACAGCGTTTCCCTCGCCTGTCTGTAACAGGCAGGGCCGGCTTTGCCGACAGGCGACACAGGCGGCCGCCTGGGGCGCCATCTGCTGGACGGGGCGCAAAATTGCAGAATTAATTTTTTTTTTTTAAATTTAATTAAATGTATCGTATTATGAAAGCTGTGCACACGCTGTACACTTTTACTGTGCACTGTCCACACACTGCTTGTATTTGTCCATTTTTTTTACTAGATTATACAATCCTAAAAAACGACTGAGTCACTCTGACAGCTGTCAAACTCACGCGCGTTGCTCAGCTACCGGGAGTGGCGCGAAAACATCTGACAGCTGGTTTTAGCGCTTTAAATGATGGGGTAAAAGTCCGGGGGCGCGCGCGCCGTACCGGTTTCAAGTTACTCACTGATCAGCTTCGGGGCGCATAAAAGGATCGGAACGAAGACAGCGGAGGACCAGGCATGGACTTTACTGTGTGTGCGTGTGCGTGTGTGTGGTAGTCGTCCACGAGGGGCTGCTGCTTTTACTTTCGTTTTGTCATTTGCGTATTAAAGTGGAATGAGTGGCCGACTAAAAGTGGCCGACAGCAAGTGGAATGTGTGGCCGACTAAAAAAAATTATTTTAACTATAAGCAACCCAATTTGTCTAGATCTGTATTATTTCCTTTGTATAATGAGCTTAAATATTGCTGCGCAGTCGTGTGATTTAGTCAGCTTGATTAACATTATTACAATGTATTCCTATTTAACTCTGATATGTAGCCTATATATATATATAAGGTCCTCGAGTCGAATGTGTTGGAATATTTCACCAGCATCAGCCTTTTCACAGTTTGTATCACTCCGCTTGTCTGTGTTTGCGCAACTTGCATCATTAAGCCAGTAGGTGGTGACAAGTGACTGTCTTTATGAGTGAACAATTGAAATTTAATTGAACTGATTTAATAGTGCCAAAAACATTGATTAACTCAAGAAAGAAACAAGTTGCTGAAACCAATCTTTAATGCTAAAAAGTTTACATCTATGCAAAATAATCCTTGAAAGATTTCTCATTTAAGGCCATTCCTGTTTGGAATATGTGATTGTGTATTGTCAACTATAAGCAGAAACATTTTGCATTTCCATTTTGTAGTGTGGATCATTCATTTCAACATTTATCCTCATTCTCATGTTTAAGAATCTGTTATCTTGACAAATAATTTATGCTACTGCCCACTGACATGCTTTTAAAGCTATTGTTATCAAAAAATGTTGGCCTTCAAACACCTTAAAATGCACATATGTAGGTCAGAGAAATCAAAATTTTCTCAGGGGAGCATGCCCCCGAACCCCCCTAACTTTCGCCTTGGGCACCAAATAACCTAGAGCCGGCCCTGGTAACAGGCTTCTCCTCCAATATGAGTGGCGTTGTAGGGCTGGGCGATATATCGCATGACATTGTTATGCGCATCTCGTCAGTAAAGCCGGTTCCTTGATTAGTAGTAAATCTGAAAAGCTGAGCCATATCGCATTATCACGGACGTATCGACGTATCTTAATTTGCGTAGCTGTGTGACAGCAGGAGTCAGGATGTGTACATTCACTAAACAACGGAAGCAGAACAGTAAAATATATACGCGCAGGCGCAGCACTTGACAAAGAAACTTGCATGCATGAGAAAATAAAGCGCGGGACGTGCTCGCGCTGCCGGCTCAGACCTTGAAGCGCGCGCACACGCTGACAGCATACGATCGCGACTTCAGTTCTCTTTCGCGGATTATTAGGTTTGAATAGTCAAAAATGATATGTAAAAATGCACGTCCTGGCGAGTATTCACGCAAACACAGTCGGGTATGTCTTTAGTGAACGTAAACCGTTTGTAAAAAGAAATCGTATATGTTCCAATGTATTGGATACGTGCAGGTCTTAAAGGGCCGGACCGGCAGCGTAATATTCTGTGTGATTAATGTTAATCCAACAACAAAAGAAAATGGACAGTCACCCAATGCTTGACTGAATAAATTTAATCTGTTTATTAAGAATCAGTCTATAGTTAATTTATAGAGTGAAGACCTTATTTTTTCAGCTACAGAAGGTCTATTTAGCTTTCAAAAAAGAAACTAAGCACTATTTATTTTATTTGTCTCTTATAGTATTTGTCATATTGTTTGTAATTTGCTTTTTTTCTTTTTAATAACAAAGATACAATTAAATTAAATATCTATATTATAATTATAAAATTACATGTAAAAAATATTAAATAACTCGTATCATGAAATAAGATTTTGATCATCCTAACCTGTTCAGAGTTGTGAAAGGTTTGTAAATGTTAGCATGATTGATAATAATGTGATTGTTGTAAACATCTCGGTAAGGACGTTCACATGACATGTAATTATTATTATTATTATTATTATTATTTTTAATAAAGGGGAGGGAATGGTCATAAAGCAGGGCAGGAACATGCTGGTCATGTGAGTTTTTAGCTTTTTAAAATTAATTTATAAAACAATGATTTGTAAGTTCTGTCATATTTTTCAATTACTTTTACCGGTTTAGTTTTTTTGCCGTGGTATCGGTTCAGTATCGGTATCGAGGTATTTTGGTCTGGTATCGTATCGAAGTCATAATTTTGGTATCGTGACAACACTACGATATATCGCCCAGCCCTAGTGGCGTGAATGCGATTGAGCATTGCTGCTCTCAGTGCCTTCGGTGTAATGGCACACTGACCTCTACAAAGCACACCATCCTGAATGTTCAGTTCATCTCTGAATGGCCAATACTCGCGCACCGAGAGCGACACGTTTCTTTGAGCTCAGGCCAGCCAGCTAACACGATCTTTGCCAGCTCCTGCAATGCGTCGTCAGCTCTGGTCTCAGTTACAGTTTGACGGAGACTGACTTCTGTCACGTTGAGGTGTAGGGCTTGGTCTATGAATGAGAGCACGGCCTTGGCGCTGTCCATGGGACTCACAGTATGTTGTTGTGGTCCGGGCTCGTTGGACGCCTGCTTGTCGAGCGCTGCCCTGCTCGGCGTATCACTTATGGACCTCTCTGGACCAGGCTTGTACACGACATTCAGGTTGTTGTTTTGAAGCTGTAACAACATGCTTTGGAGGCGTTTGGGAGCACTCAAAAGTGGCTTCTTAAAAATTGTCACAAGGGGGTTATGGTCGGTTTCAGCAGTGATTGTCTCCCTGCCATGCAGATGGTGGTGAAACCTCTGACATGCGAACACGATACTCAAGCATTCCTTCTCAATTTGGGCATAATTTTGTTCAGTTCTCGTAAGCACCGGAGAGGCGAAAGCCACAGGCTGTCCTTGCTGCAGCAGACAGCAGCCCAAACCGTTCTTGCTGGCGTCGCTTTGTATTGTCACTGGCTTGTTTGTTATAATACTTCAAGACGGGCATGTTCGTAATCATACGTTTTATTTCTTGAACCGCCTCGTCGTGTTTAGGGAGCCAATGCCACGCTACTTCCTTGTCCAGAAGCCTGCGAAGCGGCTCGCATACCTCTGAAAGCCGTGGGAGAAACTTAGCCAGATATTTCACAAATCCAATGAAACGCTGAACTGCTTTTACATCCTGCGGTGTCTGCATTGCCAGGACTGCTTTCGTCTTTTCTGGGTCAATTCGTAATCCTTCCGCTGATAGTATGTGCCCATGAAAGTGCACCGCTTTGAGTTTGAATTGCACCTTTTTTTCCGCTCAGCCGGAGTTTCACAGCTCTGCATCGCTCCATCAGAGCGCGGAGATTTCTGTCGTGATCTAACTTGGCCTCTTCGTCCGAGTCACCGCAGCCAACAACCAGTATGTCATCCGCTATGGGCTCTATGCCTCGGAGTCCCATCAACAGCTCGTGCTGCTTACGCTGATAGATTTCTGGTGCTATGGCAGTTTACACCATCTCATCCGCCCCCATGGAGTCCCGAAAGTTGTCATTAAGCTGCTTTCATTATCCAGTTTACAGTGTAGAACAGACGTGCTTTGGGTAGCTTATACAGAACGTCTTCCAGTGTTGGCATGTGGTAGTGTGATCTTTGCAGTGCTTGATTCAGGTGTTTTGGGTCTATGCATATTCGTTTTTTTATTTATTAAGCAGGTTTTTAAATGACAATGTGCATGACATATGAAAAACAACACAACCTGCTTTTTTCAACCATAAGAATGAGTAAAGAAAATGTATACAAATATACAGAACACTCTTAACACTACCCAACCCAAAACATCCCATACACCCACAAAAAAAAAAAAAAAAAAAAAAAATTATAATAAATTGTTTATATATATATATATATATATATATATATACACATACATACATACACACACACACACACACACACACACACACACACACATACAAATAATGAAAAACAAAAGTCAAATCTCCAGTGAAGGTACAGTCTCAACAAAGGAGATAATAGGTCTCCACACTTTATAAAATGAGTCAACAGAGTCCCTGATGGAGTGTTTAATTTTTTCCAGATGTAGAAAGGACATTAAGTCTTTCAGCCAAGAAAGATTAGAAGGGGGGCATGAAGATTTCCAATGCAACAGTATTCGTCTTCTGGCTACCAATGAAGCAAAAGCAATAATATCAGCATGACGTTTGTTGTACAAGCCATCAACCGGTGTCATTCCAAAAATCGCAATTATTGGGCAGGGTTTCACAGGGACATTGAGAGCCTTTGACAGTGTATCAAAAAAAGAAGACCAGTATGAATACAATTTAGGACAGGTATAAAATGTATGAGTGTGATCTGCTGGGGAGAGCGAACATCTATTGCACCTATCATCTTCTATTAAAGAAAGTTTCTTCAATTTAGCTTTGGTGAAGTGAATTCTGTGAACAACTTTAAACTGAATAAGATTCAAGCGAGCACAAATGCAGACAGAGTTAATTTTAGCTAGAGCATTATTCCACAGCTCCACGTCAAGCTCCAGACCCAGCTCTCTCTCCCAGGTTCCCTTGAGTGCAAAAAGAGGAGGGAATTGCGAAGATCGTAACAAGCCATAAATTGAGGAGATATGGCTATGCGATTTCGGGAGAGACATTATATTTTCAATTAAAGTTTTCATTGGCTGATGAGGGAAGGTATTAAAGTGTGCTTTAGCAAAGTCACGCAATTGAAAGTAGCGGAACAAATTGGATCTAGATATTTTGAATCTACTCAACAAATCATTGAATGACGCAAAAACATGATCATCAAGAAACAAATCATGAAATAGAACAAGGCCCTTCTCTCTGAGCTGGGCAAAAGTTGAATCTAAAGTAGAAGGAACAAAAAGATGGTTACCGCAAATAGGCATTAAGGTGGACAATGAGTTTAATTTAAAATGACAACAAAACTGTTTCCAAATTTTGAGTGATGAAAGCACAATTGGGTTGGTGGTGTATTTAGAAGGCCGTTTCAAATTGGGATCAAAAACTAATGCCGATAATGAGGATGATAAGCAGGAGTTAGCTTCCATTATACACCAATCAATGGGTCTATGCATATTCTTACTTTGTCTGGCTTGGCTATGACTACCATGCTGCTGATCCATGGTGTGGGTTCTGTGACATTTGTGATGTGTCTGTCTCTCATGTACTTATCCAGCTGTTCTTTTACTCTGGCACGTTCTGTGGTGCGCATTACACAGGCGACACGCTGCTGTCGAGCACAAAGCGGACCTCTCCTGGGACTGACTCGACTGGGTCATTAAACACGTCCTTGAAATTGTCAGTTGAATGTTGCTTTGTGAAAGGCACGTTGGAGTATGCAATCAGTCTATGAAGCTCTTCTGGGATGGAGTCCTAGCCGCTCACATGTGTCACCTGAGAGTAATGGCTCTTGATCGGCTTCGACCACTTCAAAAACTAGCTTGTGTTTGGTGCTCTTTACGGTGCATGCTGTGTGAAATCGCCCCAGGGAAAGCATCGTGGCACCAGAATACAATTTGAGTCTTGTTGTGCTCGGCTGCAGTGGGCTTTCTGGATCCAGTTTCTCTTTGGTTATACGGCTCATAACGTTACAAGGTGCTCCCGTATCTAGCTGACAGGCCTGCTTTCTTTTATTAAGCATCAGATTAACGAACCATCTTGGACCTAGGGACTTTACTGTGTCAATGCATTCCTCAGCAGCGAAGAGTCGACCCTCGCTGTAGGGCCCTTGCTCATCCTGACCAACATCCATCATTACATTCACTCTGCCGGACCTGTCGGCTCTCTGACGGGCTCTACAAACCTTAGCAAAATGATTCAATACACCACATGATCGACAAGTCTTTCCACATGTGGGGCACTGATCTCTGCCTTTCTTGTGACCACCCCCACAACAGTTCACCGTTCTGAGCATTTGCTCGTTATTCACTTCACCATCCCTGCGTATCAGCCTTTGTGCTTGTGCAATATTCACAGTGTCACCGACTGTGTTGTCGATAGCTTTTACACGTTGTTCCGTGGCTTCTGCCAGTCGGCATATTTCGACAGACTGTGACAAAGTCAGCTGACGTTCACGCAACAGGCGCCGCCTGGTGTACTCATTGTCAATGCCCAGGACACGTCCATCACAAATCATTTCGTCTTTGAGCTCCCTGTATTCACAGGTTGATGCTCGTTCCCGCAGCCTCGTCTATATGTAGGGCCCTATAATTTCCGCGATCACGGAATCGCGGAATTGGCAAATTAACGCGGAATCTAGTGTCAACGCGGAATTTCGTGGAATTTTACATATTTGTAAAAAATTCTGTTTTTGTGTGGGAGAAAAACGTATGTCTGAGGAAAATCGCATATTACTGAAAGAACGAGCAGAGAGAGAGGCCCGGTCGCGCGCGCGTCTTCAAACTGTCTTGCTCTCTCTCACTCCCTCGCGTTTATTAATCTAAATCAATTGAGAATTGACACAATGGTAAAAGATCAGAAGAACGAAGTTTCACGTGGAGCATTCTGACATTTTTTTCCTGAATTAGGCTACCACTGGGTGTGAATTGTGCCAAAAAAAAACCTTTTTACCTTGCCTTCTTCTCTGAAAAGCATTCCGCCCATTCAGCTGACATAAAAACACTTTCAATAAACTAAACAAAACCTATCCAATGATGAAATGTTTTCTGTGTTGACAAATCTTGTGCGATGTCCTAAAACTGCTGGGATAATCACACAACGCGTACAAGTCTGCTAATGATACGTCCGATTCGTGAACTAATGACTCCTTTGAACCGATTCACTTTAATGAATGGTTAAAACAACTGATCTGTCCATCACTGAATCGGTTCGGTGTAATCGGTAACACTTTACAATAAGGTTCCATTTATTAAACTCTAGTTAACTAGATCAGTTAACATTAACTATTAATAAACTGCACTTCTACAGCATTTATTAATCTTTTATTAATGTTAATTTCACCATTTAGTAGCCTACATTATTTAAATGAAAAGTTGTATTTGTTAACATTAGTTAGCTTAATGTACTGTGTGAAGTAACATAATAAAAATATAGGGTTAGGGTTAACTAAGATTAACAAAGATTAATAAATACACAGTAACAAATGTATTGCTCGTGGTTCATGTTAGTTAGCCTAATATGCACTAATGTAAACAAACCAAACCACATTTAACATCTCTTTAATGAGAATTTTGTTTGTTACCTCAATAAGGGTCATTCCTATTTTATTTGTGCACATTTTAATCATTAACATTAAAAACACTCTTTTTACAACTAAAATAACAGTAAAGGGTAAAAAAAAACTGAATTCCCAAAAATTAAAACGGAAAAAACGGAATTTGGGAAAAAATAAAACGGAATTTGGGAAAAAATAAAACGGATTTTATAGGGCCCTATATAGGCTCATCCACCTCCTGCTTGGAACAACCGAACATGTACCTTTCGTAGATCACATTTTCCGCAGGCTTGAAGTAGTCCCCCAACGCATCTAGTATGGTTTTCGGGTCCTTCGTTTGTTCCTCGCTCAACACAATATTATGACTGTAGATATGCCGACATTCATTACCCATTACCTCTTTGGGCTTCTCAATAAGCCCGGTAGCTAGTTCATAGTCCTCGAATTCCGCTCTGAAATTGTTCCAATTTTTGGATATGTCCCCTGACATCCGCATGCCCTCAGGGGCAGGAATGCTGTTTAAAGCCATGTTCAGGATCTAGTGTTCACTTCTGACACCATGTTTGCAATGTGTAATAAACAACCAGGAGCTGAGTCCATGTGCCTCTTTATTTAGCATACGCCATTACAACTGCCCGCGAACCGGGACCAACAACACCACAACAGGATACCTACCATATATGGCATTTCACTGTAACAGACGCAACTGTGCACCTTTTGGACAGCGCATCAAGAACCGGATTAATCCGGTACTTCGGGACCACCGGTACTTAAGAAAAGCGGGTACCGTAACGGTTTAATTTGTTTTGTACCGACTTGGTACCGAAGTACCGGGTCTTTTGACAACACTAGTCTGTCATAATAAACCCACCCAACACACCGCCTGAAACGAGAAGAGCTTCAGTAGCACTGGATGTTCCCATTCTCCACTTGAGGTTAAGGTTTAAAAAAAAAGATTGACTTGATGAAACACAGTATTGTCTAGTTGGACTCGATTCTGACTCTACTTAGGTGGACTCAAACTGAATATTATGAGTTAGTGTGAAAGTATAGGATGAGATGTTTGAATGTGATTGATGTTTCAGCCGAAGCTGTATCTGTCTGTCATCGAGGATGTGATGGAGAGTCTCAGAGAGTTATTCTGTGATGAAGGAGTGGATGAACGAGTGCTGGACAACCTCAGACAGGTCAGTCACTATCAGCAAACACAAGAGAAATGAGTCACTATCAGCAAACATCTAGCGTAGCGTTAGTTCTGGCAGGTCACGTTAGTCAAGCTCGCATCAGCTGACCCTCAGCTGATCCACATCTACCTATAGGAATACGATGCCTATCACCGTATACATATATAAGCTCCTCAGTGTTATCAGCAGCTATCGCGTTTCTCAGGAGCGAATTACCCTCCTCCATCCCCAGCTCCTCCTCTCGCCCAGTCAGAATTTGGCATTCTGATTCCCCTTGAATCAGAATAAATTATCGAATAATGTTGTACTTTAAAATCTTGAATTAAATATATACAAACTTCATGTTGGTTCTGTTCTGTTTACCCCAAGGGGGGTTATTGCTGCTCTCCCTGCTCTTATCCATGCCAGACTGCATGGATGCGCAGGGAGTTCTCGCCCAGAACGGAACCATACCGCCAGTCCAAACTGTATGCTAATTGTCAATCATATTTGACGATAGTGGTCCTGACAGAAACAAGAGAAATGAGAGTCAATCACAGCAAACACAAGAGAAATAAGGTGCATTAAGAAAGCTTGCCAGTTGAACTGATTTCTGGCGGTGATTATCACTGTGCGCAGAGATCGAGGTGTGTGTGTGTGTGTGTGTGTGTGTGTGTGTGTTTCAGCTCTGGGAGTCGAAGGTCATTCAGTCTAAAGCTGTGGAGGGTTTCAGTAAAGACAACAATCCATCCAACTTTGTTCTGCAACTACCAGCAAACTTCACGCAGACTCTCCATAAACCCAGCGGTCGGTCCTGATCTGAGATCTGTGGAAGTCTTGTTGTTCTGTAAAAGTGCAGTGAATGTACGGTGCGTTTACACTGAACTCAAACACTGGAGCTCGTCCGCTGAGTCTGGGCCATTTCAGTTTACAATCTTCCCAGCGTTACTCGTCGTAATGGCTTTTTCACTTAAATTAGAGAGCTCTACAAGTCAATCCTTTCTATTAATAATTCCAGTTATGGCGCTCTACAATTGTATTCTTACAAGTAAAACTTGTATTCATTAGATCCAAAACTTGGATCTAATGTGTCATTGTGTCAGAATAACAGCTTGGATATGTTTTGTTATTGAAAAATAAGATTTAATCACTACATTAATTCATATCTTTATACTGTAGAAAATATTAAAGAGCAAAGAAAACACACCAGTAACTTGCTGCTGGTCAACGTGTCTGGTATGATAAAGTTTACCAGACAAATTATCACCTTATTTTGGTGTTTATTTTGCACTGTAATGAATGCAGAAGTTGAGCTACATATAGGCTAGTCGTCACTGACAAAATATGTTTTAAAATTAATTTTTCTCTGTCTTTTATCCACCATCATGTTTGTTTTAATTTCCCAATAACTACATACAGTGGGGAGAACAAGTATTTGATACACTGCCGATTTTGCAGGTTTTCCCACTTACAAAGCATGTAGAAGTCTGTAATTTTTATCATAGGTACTCTTCATCTGTGAGTGACGGAATCTAAAACAAAAATCCAGAATATCACATTGTATGATTTTAAAGTAATTAATTAGCATTTTATTGCATGACAAGTATTTGATACATCAGAAAAGCAGAACTTAATATTTGGTACAGAAACCTTTGTTTGCAATTACAGAGATAATACGTTTCCTGTAGTTCTTGACCAGGTTTGCACACACTGCAGGGATTCTGGCCCACTCCTCCATACAGACCTTCTCCAGATTCTTCAGGTTTCGGGGCTGTCGCTGGGCAATACAGACTTTCAGCTCCCTCCAAAGATTTTCTATTGGGTTCTGGTCTGGAGACTGGCTAGGCCACTCCAGGACCTTGAGATGCTTCTTATGGAGCCACTCCTTAGTTGCCCTGGCTGTGTGTTTCGGGTCGTTGTCATGCTGGAAGACCCAGCCACGACCCATCTTCAATGCTCAATGCAAAGGTCTCGCGATACATGGCCCCATCCATCCTCCCCTCAATACGGTGCAGTCGTCCTGTCCCCTTTGCAGAGGAGCATCCCCAAAGAATGATGTTTCCACCTCCATGCTTCACGGTTGGGATAATGTTCTTGGGGTTGTACTCATCCTTCTTCTTCCTCCAAACACGGCGAGTGGAGTTTAGACCAAAAAGCTCTAGTTTTGTCTCATCAGACCACATGACCTTCTCCCATTCCTCCTCTGGATCATCCAGATGGTCATTGGCAAACTTCAGACGGGCCTGGACATGCACTGGCTTGAGCAGGGGGACCTTGCGTGCGCTGCAGGATTTTAATCCATGACGGCGTAGTGTGTTACTAATGGTTTTCTTTGAGACTGGTCCCTGCTCTCTTCAGGTCATTGACCAGGTCCTGCCATGTAGTTCTGGGCTGATCCCTCACCTTCCTCATGATCATTGATGCCCCACGAGGTGAGGTCTTGCATGGTGCCCCAGACCGAGGGAGATTGACCGTCATCTTGAACTTCTTCCATTTTCTAATAATTGCGTCAACAGTTGTTGCCTTCTCACCAAGCTGCTTGCCTATTGTCCTGTAGCCCATCCCAGTCTTGTGCAGGGCTACAATTTTATCCCTGATGTCCTTACACAGCTCTCTGGTCTTGGCCATTGTGGAGAGGTTGGAGTCTGTTTGATTGAGTGTGTGGACAGGTGTCTTTTATACAGGTAACGAGTTCAAACAGGTGCAGTTAATACAGGTAATGAGTGGAGAACAGGAGGGCTTCTTAAAGAAAAACTAACAGGTCTGTGAGAGCCGGAATTCTTACTGGTTGGTAGGTGATCAAATACTTATGTCATGCAATAAAATGCAAATTAATTATTTAAAAATCATACAATGTGATTTTCTGGATTTTTGTTTCAGATTCCGTCACTCACAATTGAAGAGTACCTATGATAAAAATTACAGACTTCTACATGCTTTGTAAGTGGGAAAACCTGCAAAATCGGCAGTTTATCAAATACTTGTTCTCCCCACTGTATGCATATATGTATAACTACATATATGGAATTTATATGTGTATATGTGTTATATGCGAGAGAGCGAGATGATGATGATGATTTATATATATATATATATATATATTATATATAATATGAATAATCAGAATACACTTACATTTAGTAAAAAATGGGAATACTATCAGGATTACAATGGTTTCATTTAAAATGAAATAAATTAGTATTTTGTTATAATAACGCTATATTAAGCGCTGCTCGATTATAGTCGCGACTCACGGGAGCGCAGATAACACCTGTCTACAGTTATTCTCCTCAGATGCAGATAAGTTATTAATTATGATGCTTCCCGCGGGAAAAACATTTTCATGTCTGGAATTTTCACAGTTATTTTTCAGTTATTTATCACACTGTGCAACTAGCACAGAAATCATGTTAGCTCAAATTTAGTGTTTGTGATTTAAAATTCTATAGTTTGTATGATTGCAGTTGTATGTAAGTTTCTAGAGGAAAATTAGCTGGAAAAGTGGAACTCAGTCAGTGAAATCAGTGAAAAAGATCACGGCCTTGATCAACATGCATTTTAAAATAAGTATTTTTTTCTAAAGTATTTTTCCAATAAGTATTTATTATTTAATAAATAAATAAATAAAAATACCATACTGTAGTCACTAGGTGTCTCTATAGCCTTTTATATATGTATATTGCTTGGATTATCTCACTGAATACTTTTTTAAGAAGTAATTTGTAACTGTTACGGAATACATTTTAAAAGTAACCCTCCCAAAGCTGTCAATATCACATTCGTGATCACACTGATGCGCTGATATAAATCAGCATTCTTGCTTGTGTGATATTACATAACTATATTATGTTACATATAAAACATTTTTTGACTTTTTTTGCTTTTGGAATCTCAAGTCGTGTTTTTGTATGTTTTTTTTGCTAAGTCAGTGACATCCTCGATAAAATCAGGTTGTATATCGTTAATACAACAATTGCACTATCATGCATGATAAGTGTCGCACACCCCTCGCCCAAATTTCCTCTGCATTATTTTGTGAGTGGATAATGCAAATAAAACAAATATGATTTTATAACAAAAGTATTTTACATCCAATTAATAAATAAGCATATCACTGGGTATATTTATCATTTCTGAGTGAGTGTGAATTTAACTTTAAAAGAACTTGCAATACATATCCTTCCTATATTTCTTCTCTATAAAGCATAATGATTTTAATAAACATCCAAAAATAGTATTACTAATGAAGTAGTGCTGAATAGAGAGCTCTACAACTGCATCTCTAACTCAATTAGAGAGCTCTGCAGTTATACATATCTTTAATGTGTTTTCACTAGTAAGAATTGAATTAGAGAGCTCTGAAATAAAAAATGAATGTAAGTCAATGGGTTAGTTGACTTATAATTACAGTTGGAAAGCTAAATGAAAGCATCCAATATATAAATGAAATGACAGACGTACTAAATCCAGCAGAAACTCATGTTTATTGCTTATGACAAACGTCACAAACGTTGCCATGCTCAGATCCCTGGTCAATCCCACAAGCCTCCAGCGAGAGTCTTGCTCAGCACTCAACATAATTATCTGAAAACGCTCACTTCACAGCGGTGTAAACGCACTGTCAGGTCGTGTGACCACCAAAGTGTTTAGGTGATGACGGCTGTCCAGCTCTTTAATTATATTTTGTCTGGTTGTTGACCTGTTACACTCATGGCCAACGAAATGCTCCTCCAAGCATTTTTTTCACATTAATACCTATTTTACCCAAAGTAAATCACGAGCACTGTCACATCTCACTGCATTCTTTTACTCTCACACTTGTTGTCCACTTTGTTTAGGACACTTTCGCTGTTTTCTCTGGTCGTGTGCTTGATGTTTTCCTCTCTTTTCTCAGTCGTCATTCCAGCTGCTCGGAATGTGCAGAACTTCACCACCAAAACAGTATGTCAACAAACACTGTCCTCATCGCTTAAAAATGTGTGGCCATTGCCAGGATACCTGTACATTTTCTTTTTCCACTCATTTGATTTAAATCCACTTTCACAGCTGTTTAATATAGAAAGGTCGTCTGTGTTCATTAATCAGCATTATAACGTCTTTATGAAACTCCTGTTCATGTTGATCTTCTAAGTTTTGAAATTGTGAATGTGAAACGAAAATGTGTTTTCCATGACTTTCAGAACAGCTGTAGTTCTGTTGCCACATTCTCTCTGCCGCCTGGAATAACATATCCAGTCCAGATTCCAGCTGGCGTCACACTGCAGACGGCCTCAGGTGAGACTCAACACCACGCTCAACTCCACGTCCACGCTCAACACCACGCTCCACTCCACGCTCAACACCACGCTCAACTCCACGCTCAACTCCACGCTCAACTCCACGCTCAACTCCACGCTCCACTCCACGCTCCACAACATGCTCAACACCACGCTCAACTCCACGCTCAACTCCACGCTCAACACCACGCTCAACACCACGCTCAACACCACGCTCAACACCACGCTCAACACCACGCTCAACTTTTGAGCTTACACAGGAGTATAAATTTAAAATGTCTCTAAACTGGCTATTTACAAAGTGTGAAGCATGGGAAATTATGACAAATGCACTAAAATAAAAAAAATATTAAGGTTATTTTTCGTATTCTAAGAAAACGAATGAAATCTAAAAATAGGCAAATGTTTCTCAGCTTATTAGGTTAGGTAAGGTAAGGTAAAACTTTATTATCCCACATGGAGAAATTTGTCTTGGACCATCACCCATGCTGCAGTCAGTACACAACACACAGTAATCAACAAACCAGACAATAATAGAACGGAAAAAAAATATATATATACAATTAGGTCGAAGCTCTGACTGCATGGTGTGCAAAAGTCCTGAAGGGTTTAGCTCCAACACATACAGTGCCTGTAGTTTTAAAATAAGCCTGAAAGACATGATTAGCTGGATTGGGTGAATTTAATTAGGGTTGAAGCTACACTCTGCAGGGCTGTGGCCCTCCAGGAACTGAGTTTTGCACCCCTGTAACAGTTTCTTTATTCCCACGGACAAGACTTAGTTGAAGAAGACCACTGTCTAAGACTTTGAATCCCCCATTCCAACCACTCGATGTAAATGAGCTGAAATAATGGCTTAAATAATGTTTAGCTGTTCTTCCCTGTTCCTCTCTCACCTTCAGGTCATTTCTACAAAGTAAATGTTCCTGTAATGGTCACGCGAGGAGCTCAGCATGTCATGACCCGACCCGCTCCGACCTGCATTGAGCAGAATTCCAACCCGGTTTCTCGTCCCATGGCCGTTGCTCGCAACATCCCGGCCCATCTGTCTGTTCCCTGTGCTCCAGTGCCATCTGGTTGTGTAGCGTCTGAGACCCTGCCGAATCCTCCGCAACCGTTGCACCATCAGCTCTTCCAACAAACCGACGACAAACCCTCCCCATCAGCCTCTGACAGTCAGAGCGAGTTTAACCTTGACGGCATTGAGTTCAGCCCGCAGCCCATCGACATGAGCGCCTCATCGTTCTTCACTCCGCCAGCACAGGGGCCGCGCTCGGATTATCCCCGGGATGTGGTGGAGACGCCCTTAAAAGAGCCAGATGGAGCAGCTGATGAATCAACTGCTCTTCCAGATTTGAAGGCTGAAACGAGTCATGACATTAAGGTAAACTTCAATGCAACATGCAAGACACCTATAAATATGAAACCAGTGTTGTGTTCTAGTTGTTGTGTCTGTCGTTTCTAAAGGGGAGTCGTTTCTAGTCGTTTCGAAGGGGTGGCATACCAGTATACAGTCCTACCATTCGGACTGTCTCTGGCCCCATGCACGTTTACAAAGTGCGTGTACACAGAGCTTTCCTTCCTGAGACAGAAGGGGAGGCGACTTGGCCCAGTCAGAGGAAGAATTAATATCTCACAGATCTGTGCTCCTCAGCCATCTGGAATGCCTAGGACTCAGACTGAATATAGCCAAGTGCTCACTGTCTCCCAGCCAGAGAATCGCTTTCCTGGGATTCTAGACTCAGCCCTAATGAAGGTGTGGTTAACCCATAAGCTTCGTTCAGAGCCTTTTCCCCCTCAGAACTTTTTAGAAGATGCTAGGTCTTATGGCCTCTGCATCGCCAGTTCTTCCGTTGGGTCTGCTGAACATGCAGTACTGGCTGAAACCCCAGGTCCCAGCTCACGCATGGCGTTCAGTTTGCCTCCACGTCAAGGTGTACCACGGCTGCATCAGAGCCCTGGCCCCTTGGAAGGACCCCAATCGCTATCAGATTGGTGTAAAGAAGGGGTTGGTCTGGAGGAGGAAGGTGGTCTTCACACTGTGTGCGAGGGCAGACCGACTTTCGGCTCCTGGTCGAGCACGGAAAAGCAACTGCATATCAACTGCCTTGAAATGATGGTGGTTTTTCTGGCCCCCAAAACCTTCCTACCAAACTTAATAGGACACCATGTCCTAGTCCAGTCGGATAACATGGCAGTGGTGTTCTACATAAACCACCAGGGAGGACTCAGAGGACTCCTATTGTGGGCACAATGCAACCTGCGCTCTCTGGGGGCAATGCATGTGCTGGGTAGACTGAACCAGGGAGCAGACATGCTGTCCCGAGACAACGTGTTCCCAGGGGAATGATCCCTCCATCCTCAGACGGTTCAAATGATCTGGAGCATCTTAGGGAAGACAGAGGTCGACCTCTTCACCTCTGGAGCCAACTCTCTCTGCCCAATATTCTTTACAAAGAGCATGGATGCGCTGACCCACGAATGGCCCAGCCTCCACCTTTAGCCCAGCCCAGCCTCTTCCCCGGTCGCGCTACTCCCTCAGGTTATAATAACAGTCACAAGCCTGTTACAGGGTAAGTTCTCTTCCTCACCACTAGGGGTAGTAGAGGGCAACGTGTGTGTGTATAACTCATGTAACATGGTAGAAGGACTGGGTGTTTCATGCAAAGGCTGAAGCATGGCCTTGCCATGTAATTGTTGAGTCCTGGTTGAGAAACATTTGTTTTATGCTCAACTTTAAATAGAAGGACTTGTTTGTTCTGGAGGATTATGGTCTGTGAGAAGAAGAATATGTGAGGAAGTTTTATAAGTTCCTTGATGCATGAAGCTCTTCAACTCATCATATGACAATCACCTTTATTGTCCATGGACTCTGTTATTGAGACAGTAAGAATATGGATTAAGACTGATCGTTTTCTGAGGATATACTGGACATTATGGGACTTTGAGGAATTCAGATAAGACTTTATTCTCTCTATTATCCTTACTTGCATCATCCATGGACATTGATTGGTTTTGAACTCTATATACATTTTTTGGTGTTGTGGTTTGGGGTGAATAATTGTGATGGAAGGTTGAACTGAATTGATTGGTGTGAATGTGTTTTTTTGCTACTAAATATAAACTAAGATTTTGCATTCAATGACAGTCTTTGGTTTATGTTTATGCTTTGTTAAATGGACTGTTATTGCAGTAGGTTTCCTTTATAAAAAAAAAAAGTTGTATTACTGGTTTTGGGTTTAGTTAAATCAAGAACGGTTAGATCAATGGTGCCCGAACAGGGACCCTATTGTATTTAATGTTTATTGTTCGTTTGACATAAAGAAAATGGCAAATCAAAATCAGCATATTGAGACTGAGGGTGAGTGCGAACCTGATGCCCAGCTTGACTTTACCACTGAAACATTCGTCACCAGGAGGGAGCCTATTCGAGAGATGATCAGCACATTCAGTGAACTGTATATCGACTCCGAAGATGAGGAGGAAAGAGTTGTTGAGGATGTTGATGAAATTTCTCCACCATATCCACCACCTCCCCCACTTGAAATGGAAGAAAGAAATGAGTTCAACTCTTTATCTTCTGTTTTTGACAGTTTGGTGCAGCTAGAGGAAAGATTCACAAATATGGAACGAAGACTTATACATTTTTTTAAGTAAAGACTTAAGAATTTAATAAAAAGGTGGGTGAAGGTTTTTTTGCAGATGCAAGAAACTGGAAGACCGATTAAGCTATCGAATGGAGAGAGAATGTTCAAGAATTCAGCAAAAACTTGAACTTAGTATCCAAGACTTGGGTCGCTCAATGGTAGACTGTTTAAAACGAAGAGACACCCAGATTGATAAGTTAAAATCTCTCATCCCTCTGAGGTCAACCCCAATTCATCCAGCCCATAGTTCTATTCTACCTCCCTCAGTTTCCCAAGTCAATTACCAAACCTATCAAGTTCCACCAAGTCACACCCAGATGTCTGTTTCTGGAATCCCTTCAGCAGTTCCACCTGTAAAAATAGAGTTCCCAAACTTTAATAGCAGTGAAGATGATGATCCAGTTGCATTTATTGAGCGATGTGAGGAATATCTAACCATTCAACCACTGTCTGACAATGAAATATTAGCTTCTCTTACCTCTGTTTTAAAGAACACAGCAAAAGACTGGTGGGTGGCTGAGAAGAGAAATGTACAGACCTGGGAGCAATTTAAGAAAGTCTTCCTGCGTTCATTTTTAAATGAAGACTATGAAGATGAAACAGCTAGAAGGCTCCTAGAGAGAAAACAAGGTGCACAGGAGAGCATACGAGATTTTGCTTTATAAAATAATAGAGATTTTTCACTATAGAGCCCTTTGTTTAAAATGGAAAAAGAATATGTCAGAAAAAGAGATCTTGCAATCCATTCTTAGAAACTGTAACCCCCGTTTGGCCAGCCTACTTCGTGGAACAGTACGAGATGTTGGTGAATTAGTCAGAATTGGCACACAAATTGAGAAAAAATTGGAGGAATCAAAAAGGTACTGGAATAATGTTAACTCTGAGGCTCAAAAGAAGTTACAACTTAACCGAGAAACAGTTCCTAAACCTCCCCATGCTAACACTAGTGTAATGCAATCTAACCAAAGTTCTCCAATGCAAGATCCGAATATGATTACTTTGCCTATCTTGCTGAGAAACAGGTACCTACAAGCTGTCATCGATACAGGAAGTACCCTTTCTTTGATCCAGGAATCCTGTTGGAGACAATTGAAAAATCATGAGGTATGGAAATCAAGTAATGGACAAACATTTCTTCTGGCAAATCTCTCTTCTGCCTCTTAGGAAGAGAGCATATAGAGTGTCAGTATCCAGACAACAGTTCACTGACAGCATATAGAGTGTCAGTATCCAGACAACAGTTCACTGACAATGAAATTCAAGAGCTGTTAAGCAAGAATATTATTCGTCCCTCAGTTTCTCCATGGGCTTCACCTGTTGTCATTGTACCTAAAAAAAGGAGGTGATTTGAGATTGTGTGTGGATTATCATGGAATGAATACAAAAACCCACTTGGATGGTTATCCCATTCCCCAGATCCAAGATATATGGAATCTTTGCATGGAGCATCGATATTCAGCACTCTCGATCTGAAAAGTGGGTACTGGCAGTTAGAAATGGAACCTGACAGTATTCACAAGGCTGCATTTGTAACAGCAGCAGGGCAATTTGAATTCTTGCGCCTTCCATTTGGCCTTAAAAATTCTGCAGTGTCATTTCAAAGGTTGATGGAGTTTGTTCTCAAAGACATTAGAGGGAAGTGTTGTTTTGTTTACATAGATGATATAGTAGTGTATTCGAAAAATGAACAAGAACACTTACAACATCTGGATCAAGTCTTCAACCGTCTCCAACAAGCTGGTCTTACATTGAATCTCAAGAAGTGTAACCTTGTGCAACGATCACTTGCCTTCCTAGGCCATGTGGTATCTTCTGAAGGAATAAAAACAGACCCTTCTAAAGTTGAGGCTATTTGTGATTTCCCAGTACCCCAGTCTCTCACAGACTTACAAAGATTCTTGGGATTGTCTGGATGGTACCACCGTTTTATTCCAAATCTGTCTGAAAAAGCCGCACCACTTCATTCACTAAAGAAGCAAGCAAGCTACGTGGACACGGACCGAGGCATGTCAGCAGTCATTTGAAAGAATCAAGCAAGACTTGTCGAGAGCTCCTGTTCTTATCCCTCCCGATTTCAATAAACCTTTCAAGGTACAAACTGATGCAAGTGAAATTGGCCTCGGAGCTGTGTTGACACAAGAGATTGATGGACAAGAACATGTGATTGCATATGCATCTAGACTTCTCGAGGAGCAGAACAATCATACTCTGTATCCGAAAAAGAATGTCTTGGTGTTGTGTGGGCTATAGAAAAATGGAGAAATTATTTTGAAGGAACACCATTTGAGGTAATCACTGATCACGCCGCTCTAATTAGGGTCTTCCAACATACCAAGCCTTCCTCCAGATTAACTCGCTGGACAATTCGACTTCAAGGTTATGAGTTTAAGGTTAAGTACAGAAAAGGACAGTGTAACATTGTACCAGATACCTTATCCCGAAGTTTAGACCCTACCTCAACACACATGATTGCCATGGTCAAAGCCACCAGAGATTCTGATGCCCCAGCAAATTTGCCTGTTGACTGGTCAGACATTGCTACAGCACAACAGAATGATCCAGAAGTACAGGAGTTGTGCATAAAGGCTAAGTCACAGACAAGTTCAGATCCATCTAGAATTAATTGTTATTCAAAATGGATTCCTGTTCCACAGTGCACCAGATGGACAAAGAGGGCCAAAGTTACTGCTAGTAATACCAGCTTGTTTACGACCTGAGTTTTTAAGATATGCACATGACAACCCATTAACCGTCGCGATAGGCTCGCTTTTTTTCTTATCAGTTCAAAAGAGACTCAAAATACTCTGTTGACTTTGATCTTACAAACAAGTTTCATACATAATTCGATCCTGTTAAGTGTGTATTATTTTTGTGTATACTCACAATAAAAACAAAGTGTTGTGCTTTTTGCCAAATAAAGCAAAATAAACATGATGCGAGTTCAACCTTCTCTCTGTCAGTGAAGTCCATTCTGAAACGCGTCCGAAAATGAACTAACTCAGCGAATACTCAGTCAAACAGTCATACAGGCACACAGGCATGAAGCTTGAATTCTCTTCTTTTAAATGAAGTAATTCATATAAAAAAACAAATATTCTCAGTTTATGTAATATGTATGAAAAGAGAGAGATGTCAGTCGTTCTCATCTCATCTCATTAAGTTTTAATGTGACCCCGCCCATGGAGAGCGCGCACTATTCAAACGCAAATGATCTGAGGCGATCCACGCAAACCTGTGAAACGGCCACATCAGCTGGATAACACACACAAATGGCACAAATACTGTTTAAAAATGAATCGCGTTTTTGTGTGTGAATGAATGAACAGCTTTCACCAAACTCTATTGCTATACTGAGATGAGTAAAAATCGACTACAAAAATCGGATAGATTATAAAGTTTTTACTGTAAAATACTGCCACATCAAATAAGCTTATAATGTTGCCAATTTCTGCTCATACAGCGGGGGAAATAAGTATTGAACACGTCACCATTTTTCTCAGTAAATATATTTCCAAAGGTGCTATTGACATGAAAATTTCACCAGATGTTGATAACAACCCAAGAAATCAGTACATACAAAGAAACCAAAACAAATAAGCTCAGAAATTAAGTTATGTGTAATAATGTGAAATGACACAGGGAAAAAGTATTGAACACATGAAGAAAGGGAGGTGCAAAAAGGCATGGAAAGCCAAGACAACAGCTGAAAACTATTAGTAATTAAAAAGCAATCCAGCCCCCTGTCCGTGGAAATTAATAACAGCTGGTTCAGTCCCAACGGATGGCCTACAAAAAGGTCTCATTGCCAAGGTGTCACACAAGACACATCTCATGATGGGTAAAAGCAAAGAACTGTCTCAAGACCTTCGCAACCTAATTGTTCCAACACATAATGATGGCATTGGTTATAGGCACCATTCTAAGCTTCTGAATGTTCCAGTGAGCACTGTTGGGGCCATAATACGCAAGTGGAAAGACAATCATTTCACCATAAATTAGCCTCGACCAGGTGCTCCTCGCAAGATTTCTGACAGAGGAGTGAAAAGAATAATCAGAAGAGTTGTCCAAGAGCCAACACCAAGGTGTATGGTGTTTTTAGGGTAATGTGCAGTGCCATTTCTCCTCCAAACATGGTGTGTATTATGGCATCCAAACAATTAAATTTTGCTCTCATGTGACCACACTAAATTCTCCCAGTATTTCCCTGGCTTTTCCAAATGTTGTGCAGCAAACTTTAAACGAGCTTCAACATGCTTTTTTTCTTCAGTAATGGAGTCTTGCGTGGTGAGCGTGCATACAGGCCATGGAGGTGGAGTGCATTACTTACTGTTTTCTTTGAGAACACAGTACCTGCTATCTGCAGGTCTTTTTGAAGCTCTCCACAAGTGGTCCTTGGCTCTTGGACAACTCATGTCAATAGCACCTTTGGAAATATATTTACTGATGTGTTCAATACTTATTTCCCCCGCTGTATGTATGTGTATATATGTATATGTATATATATATACATAAATAAGTATTTGAACACCCTGCTATTTTGCAAGTTCTCCCACTTAGAAATCATGGAGGGGTCTGAAATTGTCATCGTAGGTGCATGTCCACTGTGAGAGACATAATCTAAAAAAGGGTTTAGGTCTGGAGACTGGCTAGGCCACGCCAGAACCTTGATATGCTTCTTACAGAGCCACTCCTTGGTTATCCTGGCTGTGTGCTTCGGGTCATTGTCATGTTGGAAGACCCAGCCTCGACCCATCTTCAATGCTCTAACTGAGGGAAGGAGGTTGTTCCCCAAAATCTCGCAATACATGGCCCCGGTCATCCTCTCCTTAATACAGTGCAGTCGCCCTGTCCCATGTGCAGAAAAACACCCCCAAAGCATGATGCTACCACCCCCATGCTTCACAGTAGGGATGGTGTTCTTGGGATGGTACTCATCATTCTTCTTCCTCCAAACACGTTTAGTGGAATTATGACCAAAAAGTTCTATTTTGGTCTCATCTGACCACATGACTTTCTCCCATGACTCCTCTGGATCATCCAAATGGTCATTGGCAAACTTAAGACGGGCCTTGACATGTGCTGGTTTAAGCAGGGGAACCTTCCGTGCCATGCATGATTTCAAACCCTGACGTCTTAGTGTATTACCAACAGTAACCTTGGAAACAGTAACCAGCTCCTCCCGTGTAGTTCTGGGCTGATTTCTCACCTTTCTTAGGATCATTGAGACCCCACGAGGTGAGATCTTGCATGGAGCCCCAGTCCGAGGGAGATTGACAGTCATGTTTAGCTTCTTCCATTTTCTAATGATTGCTCCAACAGTGGACCTTTTTTCACCAAGCTGCTTGGCAATTTCCCCGTAGCCCTTTCCAGCCTTGTGGAGGTGTACAATTTTGTCTCTAGTGTCTTTGGACAGCTCTTTGGTCTTGGCCATGTTAGTAGTTGGATTCTTACTGATTGTATGGGGTGGACAGGTGTCTTTATGCAGCTAACGACCTCAAACAGGTGCATCTAATTTAGGATAATAAATGGAGTGGAGGTGGACATTTTAAAGGCAGACTAACAGGTCTTTTAGGGTCAGAATTCTAGCTGATAGACAGGTGTTCAAATACTTATTTGCAGCTGTATCATACAAATAAATAGTTAAAAAATCATATATTGTGATTTCTGGATTTTTTTTAAATATTATGTCTCTCACAGTGGACATGCACCTACAATTACAATTTCAGACCCCTCCATGATTTCCAAGTGGGAGAACTTGCAAAATAGCAGGGTGTTCAAATACTTATTTTCCTCACTGTATATATTATGTTTTGTCAAAAATAAAGTAATCAACTAAGATGTTATTATAGTGTTTGTTCCAATGTAGGCTATATTAAAACTAATGAATCCTCAACTTTGAAATAAATATGATAAAATGTATACTTTAGTTTTGACAAAGAAAGATTACACTGGAAATATTGTTAAAATTGTAATTGTTGTTGTAATTGTATAACCTTTTTAATAAAATATATATATATCAGTACCAGTCAAAAGTTTGGAAACGTTACTATTTTTAATGTTTTTGAAAGAAGTCTCTTATGCTCATCAAGCCTGCAGTTAAAAAAAAAAAAAAAAAAACAGTAATATTATGAAATATTATTACAATTTAAAATAATGGTTCTCTTTTTTAATATACTTTAAAATGTAATTTATTTTTGTGATGCAAAGCTGAATTTTCATCAGCAAGTACTCCAGTCTTTGGTGTCTTATGATCCTTCAGAAATCATTCTAATATGATGATTTGATACTCAGTTATTATCAATGATGGAAACAGTTGTGCTGTTTAATATATTTTTTTGGAATACTTTTTTCAGGATTCATTGAGTAAAACGTTAACAGCATTTATTCATAAAAACAGCATTTATTCAAAATAAAAACATTTCTAACAATATAAATCATTACCATCACCTTTTATCAATTTAACGCATCCTTGTTGAATTAAAGTACTAATTTCTTTAAAAAAAAAAAGTTATTGTTCCCAAACTTTTGAACGGTAGTGTATATTGTTACAAAAGATTTCTATTCTAAATAAATACAGTTCTTTTTAACTTTTTATTCATCAAATAATCCTGAAAAAAGTATCTCAGGTTATAAAAAAATATTAAGCAGCACAACTGTTTCCAACATTGATCATAAATCAGCATATTAGAATGATAATTCTTTTTTTTTTTTTTTTAACTGCAGGCTTGATGAGCATAAGAGACTTCTTTCAAAAACATTAAAAATAGTAGCGTTTCCAAACTTTTGACTGGTACTGTATATATGACACACTCACCTAAAGGATTATTAGGAACACCATACTAATACTGTGTTTGACCCCCTTTCGCCTTCAGAACTGCCTTAATTCTACGTGCCATTGATTCAACAAGGTGCTGAAAGCATTCTTTAGAAATGTTGGCCCATATTGATAGGATAGCATCTTGCAGTTGATGGAGATTTGTGGGATGCACATCCAGGGCACGAAGCTCCCGTTCCACCACATCCCAAAGATGCTCTATTGGGTTGAGATCTGGTGACTGTGGGGGCCATTTTAGTACAGTGAACTCATTGTCATGTTCAAGAAACCAATATGAAATGATTCGAGCTTTGTGACATGGTGCATTATCCTGCTGGAAGTAGCCATCAGAGGATGGGTACATGGTGGTCATAAAGGGATGGACATGGTCAGAAACAATGCTCAGGTAGGCCGTGGCATTTAAACGATGCCCAATTGGCACTAAGGGGCCTAAAGTGTGCCAAGAAAACATCCTCCACACCATTACACCACCACCACCAGCCTGCACAGTGGTAACAAGGCATGATGGATCCATGTTCTCATTCTGTTTACGCCAAATACTGACTCTACCATCTGAATGTCTCAACAGAAATCGAGACTCATCAGACCAGGCAACATTTTTCCAGTCTTCAACTGTCCAATTTTGGTGAGCTCGTGCAAATTGTAGCCTCTTTTTCCTATTTGTAGTGGAGATGAGTGGTACCCGGTGGGGTCTTCTGCTGTTGTAGCCCATCCGCCTCAAGGTTGTGCGTGTTGTGGCTTCACAAATGCTTTGCTGCATACCTCGGTTGTAACGAGTGGTTATTTCAGTCAAAGTTGCTCTTCTATCAGCTTGAATCAGTCGGCCCATTCTCCTCTGACCTCTAGCATCAACAAGGCATTTTCGCCCACAGGACTGCCGCATACTGGATGTTTTTCCCTTTTCACACCATTCTTTGTAAATCCTAGAAATGGTTGTGCGTGAAAATCCCAGTAACTGAGCAGATTGTGAAATACTCAGACCGGCCCGTCTGGCACCAACAACCATGCCACGCTCAAAATTGCTTAAATCACCTTTCTTTCCCATTCTGACATTCAGTTTGGAGTTCAGGAGATTGTCTTGACCAGGACCACACCCCTAAATGCATTGAAGCAACTGCCATGTGATTGGTTGATTAGATAATTGCATTAATGAGAAATTGAACAGGTGTTCCTAATAATCCTTTAGGTGAGTGTGTGTGTGTGTATATGTGTGTGTGTATATATATATATATATATATATATATATATATATATATATATATATATATATATATATATATATATATATATATATATATATATATATATACACACACACAAGGATAGATGTAAACAGAATCTTAAAAGGTCAATATAAGCCTTCTCTTTAAATTATTTTTATTGTGTTTTATTAGTGACACATTTGGGTAGAGAATATATTCTATATTCCAAAACTTTCTGAAAACACAGTATGAGAACAATTAACTGCACAATTACTAGAAATGTTTACTTTGGATATTAAACAATTTGCAAGCACAATTTGTGAAAAAAACAACAACTGTGTTTCCAACTGTGAACCAATTTTATATACACTGCTCAAAAAAATTAAAGGAACACTTTGAAAACACATCAGATCTCAATGGGGAAAAATATCATGCTGGATATCTATACTAATATGGACTGGGTAATGTGTTATGAACGAAAGGATGCCACATCGTTTGATGGAAATGAAAATGATCAACCTACAGAGGATTGAATTCAAAGACACCCCGGAAATCTAAGTGAAAAAATGATGCAGCAGGCTTGTCAATTTTGCTGAAATTTCATTGCAGCAACTCAAAATGGTACTCAGTAGTTTGTATGGCCCCCACGTGCTTGTATGCATGCCTGACAACGTCGGGGCATGTTCCTAATGAGACGACGGATGGTGTCCTGGGGTATTTCCTCCCAGATCTGGACCAGCGCATCACTGAGCTCCTGGACAGTCTGAGGTGCAACCAGGTGATGTCAGATGGACCGAAACACAATGTCCCATAGGTGTTCTATTGGACGTAGGTCAGGTGAGCGTGGTGGCCCTTCAAAGGTATCATTCCTTCATCCTCCAGGAACTGCCTGCATGCTCTCGCCACATGAGGGCGGGCATTGTTGTGCACCAGGAGGAACCCAGGACCCACTGCACCAGCATAGGGTCTGACAATGGATCCAAGGATTTCATCCCGATACCTAATGGCAGTCAGGGTGCCATTGTCTAGCCTGCAGAGGTCTGTCCGTCCCTCCATGGATATGCCTCCCCAGACCATCACTGACCCACCACCAAACCGGTCATGCTGAACGATATTACAGGCAGCATAACATTCTCCACGGCTTCTCCAGACCCTTTCCTGTCTGTCACGTGCTCAGGGTGAACCTGCTCTCATTTGTGAAAACCACAGGGCACCAGTGGCGGACCTGCCAATTCTGGTGTTCAATGGGAAATGCCAATCGAGCTCCCTGGTGCTGGGCAGTGAGCACAGGGCCCACTAGAGGACGTCGGCCCTCAGGCCACCCTCATGAAGTCTGTTTCTGATTGTTTGGTCAGAGACATTCACACCAGTGGCCTGCTGGAGGTCATTTTGTAGGGCTCTGGCAGTGCTCATCATGTTCCTCCTCGCACAAAGGAGCAGATACCGGTCCTGCTGATGGGTTAAGGACCTTCTACGGCCCTGTCCAGCTCTCCTAGAGTAGCTGTCTGTCTTCCTGGAATCTCCTCCATGCTCTTGAGACTGTGCTGGGAGACACAGCAAACCTTCTGGCAATGGCACGTATTGATGAGCCATCCTGAAAGAGCTGGACTGCCTGCGCAACCTCTGTAGGGTCCAGGTATCGCCTCATGCTACCAGTAGTGACACTGACCCTAGCCAAATGCAAAACTGGTGAAAAAGTCCAAAAAGATGAGTATGGAAAAAATGTCAGTGGCCTCCACCTGTAAAACCATTCCTGTTTTGGGGGTTGTCTCACTGTTGCCCATCTAGTGCACCTGCTGTTAATTCCATTAACACTAAAGCAGCTGAAACTGATTACCAACCCCCTCTGTTACTTAACTGACCAGATCAATATCCCAGGAGTTTAACTGTCTTGATGCTATTCTCTGATTAAAAAGTGTTCCCTTTATTTTTTTGAGCAGTGTATATATATATATGTCCTTGCATTCGTTCTTGTGGCTCAGTCACACACCTGAATGAAAGGCTCATTATGTATGCAGCCTCATTATGCGGGCCATTGTCTCCCTCAGGTGTGAACCACTCAGTATTCATGATGGTGTTGGATCGTTGACGCCCCTGCGCATATTGCCTTTCCAAACAAAAAGTGTCTTACAAAATTTAAATCAATGTATTGTTTTATGTGAATGATTAGGCAGGATGATTTTCACATCATTTTGAAGAAAAAAAACTAGGCGACAAAATGCATTATTACAAGTCTTGTGGACACATATTTAGTATGTGTTTTGTGGCCTTATTTCAGAAACTTTCATTTTTAGTTTTTTCAATAACCATGCATAAACATTATTCTCTCAAAAATACAAACATGTACATACATGTTGCTCACATAATTATGGTAGCCATGTTTGTGCTGAATAAAGTGTAATTATACCTTTGCCATTAATATGTTTATAAGCAACTGAAAAAAGCACAAAATGTCAGGGCATGTCAAAACATCTCAAGGACCCCAAAAACACCTCAGACCCCAGAGGGTTAAGTGGACACTTAGGTAGACTTAAAACGCTATTGAGATTGATGGAAGTTTCCATGGAAGAAAATGACATCTATGAAAAGTTTCAGTCTGGATTCAGGCCGCACCATAGCACTGAAACTGCACTTGTTAAAATCACAAATGATTTACTCTTAGCTTCTGACCAAGGCTGTATCTCAATACTAGTTTTACTTGATCTTAGTGCTGCGTTCGATACTATAGATCATACAATACTCTTAGATCGACTACAAAATTATACTGGTGTTCAAGGACAAGCATTAAGCTGGTTCAGATCATACCTATCTGACCGCTACCATTTTGTCTATTTAAATGGAGACAAATCGATCATAACTCCAGTAAACTATGGAGTGCCGCAGGGATCTGTGTTAGGCCCTCTGTTATTCTCAATATATATGCTGCCACTTGGAAATATTATAAGGAAACATGGAATTAGTTTCCATTGTTATGCTGATGACACTCAAATCTATATTTCATCACGGCCAGATGAAAACGCTAAATTATCCAAATTGACAGAGTGTGTTAAAGATATAAAAGATTGGATGACGCGCAATTTTCTTTTATTAAATCCAGACAAGACAGAGATAATACTTATCGGTTCAAAAAACCGCCTACAAAACCTTGCACACTACAACTTTAATATAGTAGGATGTCCTGTTACTTTATCCTCTACAGTAAAAGACCTGGGTGTTATACTAGATTGCAACCTGTCTTTTGAAAATCATATTTCATATGTTACAAGAACAGCCTTTTTCCACCTTAGAAACATTGCTAAGCTACGTAACATGTTATCAGTTTCTGATGCAGAAAAGTTAGTTCATGCGTTCATGACCTCGAGACTAGATTACTGTAATGCTTTATTAGTCGGTTGTCCTGCATCCTCTATAAACAAGCTACAGTTAGTCCAAAATGCAGCCGCTAGAGTTCTTACTAGATCAAGAAAATATGATCATATAACACCGATTTTAACATCACTACATTGGTTACCTATAAAGTCCCGTATTAACTACAAGGTATTGCTACTGACTTATAAAGCCCTAAACGGCTTAGCTCCAGTCTATTTAACGGATCTTCTATCGCCCTACAATCAATCGCGCTCTTTAAGATCCCTAAATTCGAGGCTTCTGGTCATACCTAGGATATCCAGATCCACCAAAGGAGGGAGGGCGTTTTCATATTGAGCTCCAAAACTCTGGAATAGCCTTCCTGATACTGTTCGTTGCTCAGACTCGCTCTCCCAGTTTAAAACTAGATTAAAGACGCATCTCTTCAGTCAGGCATTCATATAATATTTTTAATCTTACAGTTAAATCCGGTCTTTAGTTCATAAACGCCAGAGGAGGACTGGCCCCCGACTGAGCCTGGGTTCGCCCAAGGTTTTTTTTTCTCCATTGGGTCACCTGATGGAGTTTTAGGTCACCGTCAGGTCACTTGATGGAGTTTTTCGGTTCCTTGCCACTGTTGCCTTTGGCTTGCTCAGTTGGGGATCTCGTCTGGGTTTTGGGTTTAGTTAAATCAAGAACAGTTATAAGGTTGTAACGCTCAGCCTAGATTATAGGTGATGATACACAAAAACGTTACGGCCTTGACCCTTCTTTAAAGTTATGTTTGAATGTTTATCAAAAACATCAAACGAATCAGGGAAGACAGGTGGGCCATTGGGCGTGGTCCAGTGGTGTATCTATTGGTGACATCTGTGCAGCGGCCGGCTGGTCCTCGCCGTTCACCTTCGCCAGATTTTACAATTTGGAGGTCCCTGCGCTGCAGGCACACATCCTCTCTGTCTAGTTGGAGTTGACCTCTGGGCTAGCTCAACCTGCTATTACCCTTCCAGAGGCTCCGACCTCAGTCCGAGCCCTTCCTTGTAGGCATTTATTTCCATTGCCTAGCCCTACCGTTTTGGGATGGGAAATGAGCTGCTTTTATAGGCAGGTGCCCCTCCCCTTTCGGCAGGCTCTCCTCACCATAGGTTCATGCAGATCCAACTGAGCAGCCAATGAGCTTTCAGATCGCCTCTGGTATGGCTTTGCAGTGGCACTGTGCTGTTAAATTATAGACTTCAGAATTCTGAGAAAAAGGAGTTTTCCCCATAGCATCTAGCAAAGATGCAATATTCGTTCCAAGTTATCTCAGGGAACCAAGGTTACGTGACATGTTCTTCAGTTCTTAATGTTCTGCATTTTTGTATCCTCGCCCACGGACAGTCGGATCGACAGAGGGTTATTAACAACAGTTATTGTAAGAGTGGGTTTATCACTGAAAATTGTATTGTATTTTTTTTTACTTTGTGTAGCATTATGGTAAATGGATCACTATGGCAACGGCTTTCTTATCTGTACACAACAGTGTTTTGCTTTGGGCAGAACAGACAGAACGGCAGTGTCTTTTAGTTTTTCCTTTGCATTTGGCCTAAAACACTGTTCGTGGTCATCCAGTTTGATATGAAAACAAACAGAGAGGTTTTTCAGATTTTCCATCACTGCGTTCTCTCCATATTTACGATTCTTTGCAGCCTTTAGTTTTTGCCTACAATGCACCTTGACTGGAAACCAAAAGTAACTCACTCCCACTAAACTTTTACTCTGACTTCTTGCACCCGGGAACAATACAAGTCGACACCATTATGTCTAAAAGTTTGCTAAGTATTTCCTACTAAATAGGGCTGTCGCCTTTTAAGCCTGTTTTATGCTTCTGCGTCGAATCGACGGCGTACCCCCGCAGACCCCTCTGCGTCGCCGCGAACCCCTCTCCGACTCCTCCGCCGTAGCTCGACGTGCACCTCCAAAAAATTGTAACTACGCGTCGAGGCGACGCAGACCGCAAGGACTGTGATTGGTCAGATTATGTTATGTTTAATGTTCACAAGATGTTGTATGAGAGCAGAGAGCAAGACTAAACATTTGCATCCTCGTACTGATTCAGTGCACTTTTGTAAATATTTGTAAATAGTTAATTTTCTTAGATAATGTTTACGGTTAACTTATATTGTGTTTTATATTGTGTGTTTCTTGTACCTATTACTCTTATAACATATTTTTTTAATTGTACTTAAACCTTTGCCCTTTGTTCTTGGCGTGCATTTTTACTCATTGCACATTAATAGATCAACGGTTGTTTTGAAAAAAAGTTTATTTACATTTGTTGTTCAACGTCGATTAGCTCCAGCTGCAACAACCATAGACGGGCAACAACACTCTCTCTCTTTCGCTCGCCATTGTCGGAAATGAAAAAGCGGAACCGGCACACGGAACCAAAACAAACTAGCAAAGAGATTCGCGAACCACACACCCCCCTAGCGTTCTGGCGGTGAAATGCACCGCGATGCAACGCAACCCGACGCAGAACCATAAAGCGGCCACGACGCCGTAGGAGTGATGGCGTAGCTACGCCGTGGAGTTGACGCAGAAGCATAATGAGGCCTATAGTCAACGAAACGTTAATCGACCAGAAGAGGCTTAGTCGATCAATTTTAACAGTCAGATAGTCGCAGAAAAAAAAACTCTACAGAAAGTGGCGAAGTCAGGCAGTCCGTGAGGGACAGATCATTAATGACGGGTCCTTGTTGTAATTACAGTATGTTGGGCAGGAAATTCAAACGTTCGCCTATCATCCATCGACCTCAAATATGGTAGTAGCAACTTTACTTGTCTGCTCGCTCTGACATTAACCTAGATAAATGTGCACTATTATTAGGAGAATATCCAAGTGTTCCTGCAGAGTGTGAAAGCTGAAGTATTAGCACGTTTTCTGCATTGAGGCGCCGGCGCAGTAACTGGCATTTAACTTAAAATACTCAGTTTTGATCATACAGATAAGAGTAATACATCATCCCGTCTTGACAGTTTTATTTGTGTTCACTCACAATAACAACAAAACGTTGTGCTATTGTAAAATGAAAACAAACAGGATTCACTTGTTTGCCATCTGAACAGCAGCGCATCACAAAAATTAACCGATACTCTATAGGCTACTTGCCTCACAGACATGAGAAATACAGACCCTTTCCAAAAAATTAGAATATCATGGAAAAGTTTATTTATTTCCATAATTCCATTCAAAACGTTAAACTTCCATAGATTATAGATTCAGGGCCCACAACTTAAACGATTTCAAGTATTTAGTTGTTTATTTGTACATAATTTGGGTTTCCAGCTCATAAAACCCACGAAAACAGGATTTAAAATTTTTTGAATATTACATGAAATCACACAGTAATTACACAGTGTAACCATGGTCATTGAACCAGGTTTTGGTTATTTTGGCAGTGTGGGCCAGTGCAAATCCTGCTGGAAAATGAAGGGTCTGTATATCTATAGAAAGCTTGAAATGTCTACTTTTAAATGAACCAATTAAAGTAGAAAACAAATACTCTCTGATTATGTAATCCGTATGAAAGGGGGATTTCTTTCTTTAGACGCATCCACTGGCGAGTCAGCTTCGTCAACTTCATCTTTGCAGAAAACTCTGACTAAGAAAACACTAGGTCATTAATAAACAATTAAAATGTCTCCTTGCTTAAATGTTCTGATACATTCATAATCATTACTTTTGCGGCAAGATTTATGCGAGCTCTTGAGCGCGGAATAAGCATATATACCACCCCCAGTATATATTCTGTATATAAGTAATTAAATTAATATAAATGTGCGATTAGTTGACTAATGGCTTAAATAAATGAATACTAGTCGACTATAAAAATCTTTAGTTGAGGACAGCCCTATTAATATAGCAATGCTTTATTTGCACCAATTTTTAAAATACCTTTATAAAAACAAAGACTAAAATATAGCAATTGAATATGAATTATATATTATAACTGATAAGAATTTAAAATGTGTACCTTGAAATGCAATGCAAGTCGCTTTGGATAAAAGCGTCTGCCAAATGCATAAATGTAAATATCAATTCTAGTCAGGCGAATTGGTTTTGTCCGTATGAACCGATGCATGAAAAAGTAGACCTTGAACTAAATGTGAATTGCTTTGGGTAAAAGCATTTGCCTAATCCATTAAAAATGTGCTTGTAAAATGGGTTGTAACTGAATATGGCTCTTTAGTCTAAATATGTAAATGTTAATGAGATTTGAGGGTGGAAGAATGGAAATCACGTGTGTTTGAGATCAGTAACCATTTTCATTACGCTTTCATCATGTAGCCTTGCAGTTTTAATGAAACCATATAAATGTTTCTGCTCAAAGATTTGTCGTTTCAAACACAGAATATGATACTGATGCTGTTTCATCAGCTTGACATTACACAACTGGATGGAGTCGCTGACAGCAGCTCTGACACGGAGGAAGATGATGATGATGAAGATCTGGGGCTCGTTGGAGAGGAAGAGTTTCTGGGAATGATCAATGGCAATGAGGAGGAGGAGTTGGAAGAGGAAGAGGTAATAAAAGCACTTGCAGTACACAGAACACCGAAAGTTTCTGTTACATTATTGTTTTTCTTTCGTCAGAAATATAAACTGTATGCGGGTCGTTCCAGTTTACGGACTAATCATTTCAGTCAAATCATTAGATTGATTTGATTCTTTTGAACATTTCTAATGGCATGAATTCTGCTGCGTTGTTTAACACGTGATGTGAATGTGTGTGGCGTTGGACAGTGTGTCGTGACGGTGGCGCTAGAGCTGCGACTGATATGTGCAGTGGAGCACCATACTAACACTCTCTTCAAAAGCAGATTTTTTATTTGTTCATGGTCTAATATCATGATATCGGTGAGAGTTGAACTCTTACAGACACAATACACTATAGACCAGTTACTGAACCAAAGAATGAGCCGTTCTAACTGTGAGTTTTCAGAGGGCGAGTGCCGATACGACGTTTGTACGAGGAAACATGCTGATGACTAGTAGCCTGTTATTAAAGGTTCACTATGTAACTTTTTTCTAAATTAACCAAATTTAAACAGTAAGTTTATCATAAATTCGTCTTCTAAAGTGTATTTTTGTCTTGCTCTGATTCACTAAGGTAAGCCTGTTATAAGTGTTTTTATTTAGACCTGTAGGGGTGGTTATACTGTAAGCCACTAGCCAGTGTGTGTCATATCTGTACTTAGAAAAGTAGCTTGTGTATAGTGTGTGAAGAGCACAGGTTAGTTGTTACGAGTGAGAAAGCTTGACCATGGATGGACCACGCAAAACTACAAACCTCCGGGGAATCACCGGTTATAAAAATAAAGAAACTCCGAACTTTTCAGGAAAATTTCTGAGAATTCAAAATAATTATGAAAATAATAATCATTATGGAAATCCATAAATTGCTTTTGAAATGAAAGCCTATGAATGATGAATAAAATCAGGTCTCATTATAAGAGAGCGAGCAAGGAGATTTTCACACACACTGATTCTGTCAATCTTGTGCTCATGAAAGTCTGATCCAGTTTAAAGGAGAAGAAATGAACACTTCTGTTTTCTTCTCATGCGTTCTCTCAGGATCCGCTGAACTCTGGAGATGACGTGAGTGACCAAGATATCCCAGAGATCTTTGACACAGAGAATGTCATCGTTTGCCAGTATGACAAGGTAAAAACTACAGTGAAACTATTTAGGGGTGATTTTATTGAATGAGGTGAAAGGAGTTGCAGCCTTTGCAAATCATACACTGGATAAAGATGAAAGCTATGAAATAAAACCGTACCGTTTTGTACATGAAAAATAAGCTGGCTTCTTTCAAATGATTCTTTACTGTTATGGGTTCATAGATTGGGTTGCCCACAAGAAAAAACCTGTAGAATTACTGTTAATTAGTGTTAAATATATCTGAATACACTAGCTTTCAGAAGTTTGAGATCACTATGTAATAAGTCATTCTTGATTTTACACAATCTTGGTAAAAACAATAAAAAACAAGACTCTTTATAATATTGCAAATAGTGCTTCACTGAAACAAGTTTTTATTTACCGATCTGATTCTGATACTGAATTCTGCACATCGGCCAGTGTATATAAATATATTAGTTTTTATTTAACTACATTTAAGTTCTATTTCTGCAAAACCAAAGCAGGCTCATGTGATTTTATGTGATGTGATTAAAAGTTAATTATATTAATAGACCATTTCTAGACACCGCGTTGTCAGTTTTGACTGTTTTGCTAACGGAAATAGTTCCAAAAAGAGCAGAACAGTTGAACGACATGTACAGAGTTTCATGTGTCGTTGTTATTAAATGATTCAGTGTTTTTTAACAAACCGGGAGACTCAAAATTATTCAATGACCTGTTCATAAAGTGGTCATTTGCTTTATTCATGATCGAATCATCCGGTTTGAACGAATCAGTTTAATGAATGATTCTGTGGTTCATTTAAGTTTTTCGGCCACCCACTGGCAGTTTTAGTTTCATATAGCCTAATTGTATTGCTTAATTTTTCCAACATTTCTGTATAAAAAATGTTAATCTCATAAAATTTATTTATTAAATAATTCCAGTGTAAATGTATTTTGTTAATTAGTAAGATTGATTTTGTTGATTCTGATTTCATTGGATTGGTAACAGCTTTATAGTGGATATTGAAATCAAAACTAACTTTAGCTGGACAGTAACTTTATTCTAGATCTGCTGTAAAGCCAAACAATCTCTGTTACTGTAATCTCCTATTATCAAGCCGATTTGAAACAATCTATATTGTTAAAAGCACTATATAAAGGAACTTGACTTGACTATTGTTAATTAATGTAATTAGAATATATATACACACTATGGGTGTGATGAGACATGATTGGGTTCACGAGAACGAGATGATGAGATTTTTGCACAGTATTTTTAAGAAATCCTCAATGACAAAATTCATGACTGGAAAAATAGTCTGCAGGTGCATTTTGAAATTTGCATGAGCTTCTGTTACTTTCATATTTTATCTTTCATGTAATATCACAGCACATACTTAGAGCTAATTCAGCAGAGCTCAGTGCTGAGGATTGGGTCGGTGGTTTAAATGTTTAAACACCAGTGAAATATCACAATTCTCTATTACAATTTTGATACTACAGCAAAACTACTATTAAATGTAAATTTAAAACATTATTAAAGACAAGTAAAAAGTCAGTAATAAAATTAGACCTAATAATCAAATTACAAATAGCACAAATAAATAAAATATAACAAAAAAGGCTACAAATGAAATAAACTGTTTCTAGAGTTTTTCAGGTCTAACACTACTTTTCAGGTACAGAAATTTGAATAAAGTAATCAAATGTGAAATAAAACTGCATATTCATTACTGTATACATGAAATGGATCTTTATATTGGTCCATTTCTAAGATCTTATGGATAAAGATCCATAAAGATCCAGCAGCCATATCACCCTGTAGCCCAAGACTGGTCTCCCACTGAAGCTCAGCAGGGATGAGCCTGGTCATGAGACTTCTGGGAAACTAGGTTGCTGCTGGAAGAGGTGTTAGTGAGGCCAGCAGGGGGCGCTCACCCTGTGGTCTGTGTGGGTCCTAACACCCCAGTATAGCGACGGGGGGACACTATACTGTAACAAGCACCGTCCTTCAGATGAGACGTTAAACCGAGGTCCTGACCCTCTGTGGTATTTAAAAATCCAAGGATGTCCTTCGAAAAAAAAAAGTAGGGGTGTAATCCCGGTGTCCTGAACAAATTTGCCCCTTGGCCTCTGTCCATCATGGCCTCCTAATCATCCCCATATACTGATTGGCTTCATCACTGTCTCCTCTCCACCAGTAAGCTGGTGTGTGTGTGTGTGTGAGGTGGGCGTTCTGGTGCAATATGGCTGCCGTCGCATCATCCAGGTGGATGCTGCACATTGGTGGTGGTTGAGGAGATTCCCCCTTTCACGTAAAGCGCTTGAGTACCCAGAAAAAGCGTTATATACATTTAACAAATTATTATAAAGTTACAAAAGGTATTTAGTCAAGAGCTGTGAGAGATTTCTTTGTCCTTTATTTGATTAGCATTAAAACAGAACAGCAGGTTTATTAGTCTGCCGTCACTTTAAGACTGAATGCACAGGTCCAATATAAATATAGTCAGTTATATCTCAAGTATTGTAGACAGTGTTTACTCGATATTTGCGAAGAAAGGTGTTTTTTCATAATTTTGTGTGAATTCGTCCATACAAGCGCAAGACGTGAAAAAGAAATTCACTTCAGTATTCGTGCGCTGTCTGAGACGACAAACACTGAGTGTTCCACTCCACTTTCAGACACTCGCGATCTTCCCTAAGCACTTCCTCTTCGTGAAGTGGACAAGTGAAGTTTATATGGACAGACCCTCGACCCGGAGCGAGTCTGCTTCATATGTACACTACAGGCAGCTCCATATACCACAATGCAACGCGGTTGTGGCATCACTGTTTAATTGACTACCACCACAAACAACTCTATGATATGAATTATTATTTTTTTACATTAAAAACAACCCAAACACACCTATCTCTCTCTCTTTCTCTCTCTCTCTCTCTCTCTCTCTCTCTATATATATATAGAATGCTGCAGGGAAAAAAAGTAAAACATACATTAACTCCATAGAAGTGATCAAGGGCTTCGGATGTTCCAGTTCAGCCAGTAGTTCAGCCAGTAGTGGTCTCGTTCACTCGGATGTACGCCATTGCTGACGTTGCACGAGTGCCCACTACTAGCGGAAACTGCAATGGGCTGAATTGGAACGTCCTAAGCCCTTGATCACTTGGAATCAGCTATGGAGTTGATTTATTATTTAAGAAAAATTTCCCTTTAAGAATTTAATGCAGCATCCAAATGTATATAGGTGTGTTCGGGTTGTTTTAAATTAAAAAAATTCGAATTAATATATCATAGTTGTTTGTTGTGGTGGTGATTAGACGAGATCTGTTGTGACATCACAATCGTACTGCATTGTGGGAGATGTAGGTGCCTGAAGTGTACATATGAATTAGACTCGCTCCCTCTGTCAATATCGAGGGAGCGAGGGCCTGTCCATATATACTTCCCTCGTCCATATATACTTCCCTCATCCACTTCACAAAGTGAAACGCACTTCAAAATGGCGGCAGAGATTCCCCCAAGAGACTGAGAGGGGGCGAGACTGAGGGAATGAGACTGAGGGGTCGAGACTGAGGGAATGAGACTGAGGGGTCGAGACTGAGGGGGGGGTGAGACTGAGGGGTCGAGACTGAGGGGGGGGTGAGACTGAGGGGTCGAGACTGAGGGGGGGCGAGACTGAGAGGGGGCGAGACTGAGGGGTCGAGACTGAGGGAATGAGACTGAGGGGTCGAGACTGAGGGGGGGGCGAGACTGAGAGGGGGTGAGACTGAGGGGTCGAGACTGAGGGAGCGAGACTGAGGGAATGAGACTGAGGGGTCGAGACTGAGGGAATGAGACTGAGGGGTCGAGACTGAGGGGGGGGTGAGACTGAGGGGTCGAGACTGAGGGGGGGCGAGACTGAGAGGGGGCGAGACTGAGGGGTCGAGACTGAGAGACTGAGGGGGGGCGAGACTGAGAGGGGGCGAGACTGAGAGGGGGCGAGACTGAGAGGGGGCGAGACTGAGGGGGCGAGACTGAGGGAATGAGACTGAGGGGTCGAGACTGAGGGGGGGGTGAGACTGAGGGGTCGAGACTGAGGGGGGGTGAGACTGAGGGGTCGATACTGAGGGAATGAGACTGAGGGGGCGAGACTGAGGGGGCGAGACTGAGGGAGCGAGACTGAGGGGGCGAGACTGAGGGAGCGAGACTGAGGGGGCGAGACTGAGGGAGCGAGACTGAGGGAATGAGACTGAGGGGTCGAGACTGAGGGGGGGTCGAGACTGAGGGGTCGAGACTGAGGGGGGGTCGAGACTGAGGGGTCGAGACTGAGGGGTCGAGACTGAGGGAGCGAGACTGAGGGAGCGAGACTGAGGGAGCGAGACTGAGGGAATGAGACTGAGGGGTCGAGACTGAGGGGGGGTGAGACTGAGGGGTCGAGACTGAGGGAGCGAGACTGAGGGGGGGTGAGACTGAGGGAGCGAGACTGAGGGGTCGAGACTGAGGGGTCGAGACTGAGGGGTCGAGACTGAGGGAGCGAGACTGAGGGGGCGAGACTGAGGGAGCGAGACTGAGGGAATGAGACTGAGGGGTCGAGACTGAGGAAATGAGACTGAGGGGTCGAGACTGAGGGGTCGAGACTGAGGGAATGAGACTGAGGGGTCGAGACTGAGGGGTCGAGACTGAGGGGTCGAGACTGAGGGGGCGAGACTGAGGGGTCGAGACTGAGGGGGGGTGAGACTGAGGGGGCGAGACTGAGGGAATGAGACTGAGGGGGCGAGACTGAGGGGGCGAGACTGAGGGGGCGAGACTGAGGGGGGGTGAGACTGAGGGGTCGATACTGAGGGAATGAGACTGAGGGGGCGAGACTGAGGGGGCGAGACTGAGGGGGCGAGACTGAGGGGTGAGACTGAGGGGGGGTGAGACTGAGGGGTCGATACTGAGGGAATGAGACTGAGGGGGCGAGACTGAGGGGGCGAGACTGAGGGGGCGAGACTGAGGGGTGAGACTGAGGGGGGGTGAGACTGAGGGGTCAAGACTGAGGGGTGAGACTGAGGGGGGGTGAGACTGAGGGGTCGAGACTGAGGGGTCGAGACTGAGGGAATGAGACTGAGGGGTCGAGACTGAGGGGTCGAGACTGAGGGGTCGAGACTGAGGGGTCGGGATTCATTCTGTGGCATGTGTCACTTTTTGTGATCATCCTGAGATTCTGATTGGTGCTTCATCAGTTTGACTACTTAGTGTGTATGTATGTAGAGAACCTGTGTTGGTTGTGTTAGCAGTAGTTATTTATGTCTTTGTGTTTTCTGAATGAGAACATGGATAAACCTGTGCAGAATAATGGCATTTTTTTGAGTTTTGCCGAGAATACTGAGTGACACTCGTTGTGTTGGACAGACAGATGAAGATCTTGCAGTTCAGTTTAACTGCTCATGTAAACGGACTAAATCTACATTCATTTGTATTTTAGTTATTTTAGTTGGCACAAATCTCCCATACAAAACCATTTTCAAAGAAATAATATTTTAAATGTTTTAAATCGTTTACTTTTCTGTTTGTTTGTTTATAGATTCACCGTAGCAAAAACCGCTGGAAGTTTTACCTGAAAGATGGTGTGATGAGTTACGGAGGGAAAGACTATGTGTTCTCCAAGGCTGTAGGAGAGGCGGAGTGGTGATGGAGAGAAATTACTCTTTCATGTTTACACGATCTTCAGATTTTCTTTATACGAGTTTGTAACATTTGATACTGTATTCTGTGATACAGAAGTTAATGTTGGTGCTTATTGAATTGATCTGACAAGATGAATGTTGAGGTGTAGTTTTCATTAAATATGATTCCCTGTGTTTTGTTATGTTTTTGTTATTTTTGAAATGTGGGCTTTTGTTTTTGTTTGTTTTCTGCCGTCTGCTTCTTTTCTTTTCCCAGGTGACGACAGTGATGGTCCCGAACACTGTGTGTTATAAAGATGTTAAAGGCCACATCAGGAAATGTGGTTGATTTATATTGAACTGGGCAGAATTATATAAAAAAAATTATATTGATTATATTGAATTATACTAATGACTCAACAGAGATTTACTTTCTACAGTTATTGTAAGTGTTCTAATTATGATATGGCGTAAGTGTCAAAGCTCGTACAGTGTGAAGCTTCATAGATGGTTTTCATCAAAACTCTAACCTTGCATAGCTGTTGCTTTGCTGGTATTGACCATGTATGTTTTCTTTATGAGAATAAAAATAAAGCAATTAAACTCAGTTAAATGTTTCAGTCTGTGCTTAATTATTTTGTCCTTTTTCATTTAGTGTCTTTCATCTCTTCTTTTCTGTCTCCCACTGAAGGCCCTGGAAAGCATTCGTGCTCTATAAGGAGAACAAGGACACCATGGAGGCCATCAACCTCCTGTCCAAGTTCCTCAGGTGTGTGTGTGAGACGAGTCTGCAGCTGATGAACGCGGATCACACACAGTGCTGGCGTCACACACAGAGTTCAGGGTCACGTTCTCCTACAGACGAGGGCCAGATCCGTCTAATGCTCAGGACACAGAAAGCACTTCACTAGCCCTGACTTCACTAGCCCTGACTTCACTAGCCCTGACTTCACTAGCCCTGACTTCACTAGCCCTGACTTCACTACACGTGGTCCTCAGGTGAGAATCGACGTATGAGTTGCTGTTCCGTGGCATATTCTGTGTTCTGTGTTTTTCAGCTAGATGAAGTTAGACCGGTTTAGAGCAACTTCATTCTAAGCTGGCCAAAAAAAACATGTCACACTCTGATTAGTGTGCATTCGTCATGGCAATGTTTCAACAACATTATACAACATCACAACATTTATCAAGAGTTGCGTAAATGTTTGGCTGAGATCTTGCATTGACAACTGCTCTGTAAAGTCTCCAGCACATTCCAAAGACTTTCAATGGGGTTAAAGGTCACGACTCTGTGGTGAAAATAATTCCTCATGCTCTCTGAATCACTCTTTCACTGTTTGAATCCGATGAATCTTTCCAACAGATGTTAAAGGGTCTGTAAACCTTATACGCCAGGCCACTTATCAAGACGGGCAGCAAAGTAAATACTAGTCTGTTTGTCCATTGGATGAATTGACACTTACCTGTATTGAAACCAATTCATGTCACCGTTTCAAAATGGATCCAACCCTTTCAATGTTAGATCGGGTATAAAAATGCAACTTTTCAGCAGATGACTGATGTTTCATTTAGTCATTGAGTTTTGATGGCGCTGAAACAAACACATCCTTCAGGGGCCGCGAAGCCAAAGGCTAAACAGTGCAGCTCGTAGTGTGTGTGTGTGTGTGTGTGAGTCATCATCTTCTCTTTTGGAGTGATTGTATTCTATGTGCTGAGTGTTGAATGTATTCTAAAAATAAACTTGCTCTGTCAATCAGCATCTTTTCAGGATAGATCATTTGCTGGTTTATTATTTATTACGACACTTACATCGCGTCGAGAGCTGACTAGCAAAATACTAAAGAAAGTCAAGTCATCTTCATTTATATAACGCTTTTAACAATATAGATTGTTTCAAAGCAGCTTTACAGAGATAACAGGAGATTACAGTAACAGAGATTGTTCTGGCTCTACAGCAGATCTAGAATAAAGTTATTGTCCAGCTAAAGTTAGTTTTGATTGATTCACTTCCGTCACAACGATCATTAGGGACCGTTCGTTATTTATGGAATGGACCACCGGATATTCATAAAAACAGCAAAATTTCAAAGTGGCTTGTTTGGTACGTTTTTTCCATGTAGCTCTCTCGGTCTCGGCCCCCCATTGCTATCAGATGGGTCTGACCCAACAGAAATCCAGTTTGGCGCTGTTTGACAGTGTGCGCACACTTCAGTACACGCTCAGAAAAAGATGTCAGAACAGAACGCCAATGAAATGTTTACCCGGCAAAGCTTTAAAGCACAAGCAAATAATGAACTTTTGAGATTGCGAATAAGTGCGAATGAGTGTAACTCTACCACTGCTTTAACATGTGATGTGTTTGTACGTCAAGTTTGACAGTATTGGGACTGAGGCGCCAGAACTGCAGCTAATGAGCGCTGTTGCACGATACTACCATCTTTTAGTTTCCATTCTTATTGTGTTTCCACAACAATGTTAGTGAGTAAATCTACTGAAATTGCCAGCATAACAGTGGAGTGTGATGTGTAAGATGTAGGGCTAACACATCTTTTAATTACTTTTAGTATTATTTGAAGTTAACATAATAAAATACGTAGACCTACACCAAAAAACTAGTTGAGGATAAATTCTTTAAAATTGGGAAATTCCAGCGTTATGGACGTGACATTTGCAGTCAAAACTTGAAATATAAATTTTCAGAAAATGCATTTAATACCAATATATTGAAACGTCTGTTTATATATCCATACTCCCTTAATAAAGGAGTCTAGACATTAGAAAAATACCAGTCTACACATGCGTTTTATATTTAATATGAGGGAAATACACATGTGACCTCCCTTTACCACTCTACAGATAAAGCGTTGACGGGAAATTCAATTCGCGTATCTACCCCGAAGTAATAAAATAAAATAAAATTCTGTATCAAAATTTATAAGGAAACACCAGTACTTTTGTTTAGGCTTGGTTTGTAGGGAATTCCAAACCTGCACACATACAGTTGTGTTCAAAATTATTCAACCCCCACTGAAATTGATTGTTTTGGCCGGTTTGACATTGATTTTGATCATTCAGTCATCCTGCTTACAATTAAATCAAAGAGGCACGTGTAGGTCAGACAAATATAACATAACATTTATAATGAAATAACCACAAATGTCTTTTCTGTGCTAACATTATTATCAGTTTTATTCAACCCCCAAGTGACATTCAATCTTAGTACTTAGTACAACATCCTTTTACAGTTATAACAGCTTTTAAACGTGAAGCATAGCTTGACACAAGTGTCTTGCAGCGATCTACGGGTATCTTCGCCCATTCATCATGGGCAAAAGCCTCCAGTTCAGTCACATTCTTAGGCTTGCGCACTGCAACTGCTTTCTTTAAGTCCCACCAGAGGTTCTCAATCGGATTTAAGTCTGGTGACTGCGATGGCCACTTCAAAATGTTCCAGCCTTTAATCTGCAACCATGCTCTAGTGGACTTGGAGGTATGCTTGGGATCATTGTCCTGTTGAAAGGTCCAACGTCTCCCAAGCCTCAGGTTTGTGACGGACTGCATCACATTGTCATCCAATATCTCCTGGTACTGAAGAGAATTCATGGTACCTTGCACACGCTGAAGCTTCCCCAGTACCTGCAGAAGCAAAACAGCCCCAAAGCATGATTGACCCCCCCGCCATGCTTCACAGTAGGCAAGGTGTTCTTTTCTTCATAGGCCTTGTTCTTTCTCCTCCAAACATAGCGTTGATCCATGGGCCCAAACAGTTCTAATTTTGTTTCATCAGTCCACAGAACACTATCCCAAAACTTCTGTGGTTTGTCCACATGACTTTTGGCATACTGCAGTCGACTCTTCTTATTCTTTGGAGACAGCAAGGGGGTGCGCCTGGGAGTTCTGGCATGGAGGCCTTCATTACGCAGGGTGCGCCGTATTGTCTGAGCAGAAACTTCAGTACCTACATCTGACAAATCTTTTCTCAGTTCCTCAGCAGTCACACGGGGACTTTTCTCCACTCTACGCTTCAGGTAGCGCACAGCAGTCGAAGTCAGCATCTTCTTTCGACCAGGTAGCGTTTCAACAGTGCCCTTTGCCTTGAATTTGCGAATGATGCTTCCTATGGTGTCTCTTGGTATGTTTAACATCTTTGCAATCTTCTTATAGCCATTGCCCTTCCTGTGAAGAGTAATCACCTCTTCTCTTGTCTTCCTGGACCATTCTCTTGACTTCACCATGTTTGTAACCACACCAGTAAATGTCTAGAAGGAGCTGAGTATCACAGTCATTTTAAAGCTGCCTAATTGGTGCTTATTAGGCTTTATTGCTGCTCCCTGACATCCACAGGTGTTTTCAATACCTGATTGAAAACACTTCAATGAACCTCTGTTCTTCAGAGTGGTAGTCTTTAAGGCAGGTGTCACCAACCCTGCTCCTGGAGGGCTACAGTCCTGCAGATTTCAGCTCCAACCCCAATCAAACACACCTGGACCAGCTAATCAAGCTGTTCAGGGTTGCTTGATAATTACAGGCAGGTGTGTTGGAACAGGGTTGGACCTAAAGTCTGCAGGACAGTAGCCCTCCAGGAGCAGGGTTGGTGACACCTGCTTTAAGGGCTTGAATAATTGTGTGACACTGTCACACATGACACATGTTTTAACCACGCTGTATATTATAATGATTTTATGTATATTAGAGTTTTAATAGGTTTACATGTTGTCTTAGTCATTTTAGTCCATTTTATTCCTCTTATCTGTTTTTATGTGTGTATGTCTTTAAATGATTATGGTCTGCCTGTCATGTGAGCAATCACATGACAGGAAACAGGAAATAGCCAGCATAAAGGAAGCAGCATGGCAAACAAACATGGGCTGAGTCCCAATTCGCCTACTTATACTACGACCTAAAAGTATGTACTTTTTTTGTGATGAAAAAGTACATACTTTTGAGTGTGTAGCAAAAAAGTATGCACGTTCTGGGACATACTTCGATGACGTCATGCAACGTGAACTTGAACGTGGTTGCCTAGTTACGCACACCGCGACTGTTAACAAAACATTTAACATTTCATTCATTCTTATATATCCAATATAATTTTATTTACTATTCCCATCTTTTTTTCCACAATACATTTACAATGTGTTTACCAAATTGAGGAGTGAAGCAGGGCGTCGTCGTAGATCAACCAAACGCAGGTCGTTTGTGAGGCGGCTGGTTCTGACGTTCATGTGCAAATGTGTGTAACGAAAGCTAGCGCTACTTATTTTCTGAGTTAAAATACTTAAAGTTTATAGTGTAACTATTGTTTAACGTATTTTATACTTAATCTTATACTTATGTATAATACTTAAAAATACCCTGATGAAAATGAACCATGCTTTTACTATAGTAAAAGTGTAGTAACCATGTTTCTTTGGTTGGACTGATAAAGTTAACATATGTACAGCCACAGTATTACTACAAATAAGGGACTGTTCGTTATTTATTTAAGGGGCCACCGGAGGCGTTTTGAGATCTGTTGTCAAAAAAGACATGACCCTCCCTTCGCCAGCAATATTTTTTTCTATGACCCTCCAAAATGATGGTGAAAAAAGGCATGACCCTCCCCGATAATTTATTGATTAGCCTAATTCTGTACTGGTTTGCGCTTGGCAAAGATGTTCAGATAGCCATTGTTTGTTTGTTTTTTAAACCATAAACTCTTGCTTTCTCATCTGGCTGTAACGATAGACCAAACCTACGATTCGGTTCGTATCACGATTTTTTATTTTAGATTTGAAAAAAAAAAAAAAATCATGTTTTCGGTGCTGATGCGGTGTGACTCGTTCAACATGTGGGTGGCGCTGCATCTAAAAGCTGTCACAAAGAACTGGCAAAAGTAATGATTATTAATATGTCATATATAGCTAGACATTTTAATTGTTTTTAATAAACAAGTGTTTTCTGTGTCTACTGCAAATATGAAGTTGACGATGCGTCGCGATCTTCTCAGAACGCGCCAGAGATGCACATTTCATAAGGAGAAAGCAGTCTGTTTTCCTTCGTTTTGAATTGTTCTGCATGTTTAAAAGTAGACATTTCAAGCTTTCTATATATTTCTCAGGTCTTTGAGGCAAGTAGCATACCTTACGCTGAGTTTCGGTTCATTTATGAGACAAGAGTCCAGTTCACTCGCCCGCGCCTCCGTGTCATGATTATCTATTTTCTACTATATTTAGACTACTTCTTATTTATTAAATCCAGATGAAACATTGATTAAAATTAAGATAAAATTAATAAAAAAACGAAATTCACTTTAAAGAAAGGCTTTGTGCTTACTGTTTGAGGTCTCTGTGCAATTTTTAAAGTCGCTTCAGAGCAGTCATGTCCGTGCGTAATGGAGAACTGTCACGTCCGTAACATTTTTTTTTCCACATAAATGCAAACACGAAAAATAAAATAAAAATAATATAAAATTTAATTTTCTGTGGAGGCCGATCTTTATTCATCCGGTGGGTATATATATTTTGGTTTGCACAGTGTAATTTATAGAATTACTAAAAAATATTTTGCCACCTAAAAGTTAAAGATTTTTTTGTGTCACGTCACATGTGTATTTCCCTCATATTAAATATAAAACATGTGTAGACTGATATTTTTCTAATGTCTTGACTCCTTTCAGACGTTTCAAATAAATGCATTTTCTGAGAATTTTTATTTTAAGTTTTGACTGCAAATGTCACGTCCATTCACTGGAATCGCCCAATTTTAACGAATTTATCCTCAACTAGTTTTTGTGGTGTAGGTCTATGTATTTTATGTTAACTTAAATAATAGCCTACTAATAGTGATTTAAAGATGTGGTAGCGCTGCGAAGATCGCGAGTCGTCAACTTCTGTCTAGCCGCACTGACATAAAAAATAACTGTTTTATTAGTAAACAATTAAAATGTCTCCTGCTATATTAAACATGTTTGCCTGTTCCTTACAAAACACTGACAGTGGGGTTTTTGCCGTTTTTTTTTTTTTTTTTTTTTGAGCAGCTGCGGACAAATTATTTCGACACACACACACACACACACACACACACACACACACACACACACACACACACAATATTGATAAACAGGATTTTTTTGTTGCTTTTTTAATACAATAAAAATTTCATTTAATTTATTGTTTAATAAAATTATAAGCCTATTATTTTTAGTTTATTAACAGCAACAACAGCTGTAAAGATGAAGTTGACGATCGCCATCTCCGTAGTAGTGAACACGCCTATAGAGAGAAATGCACATCATTATAACCAGAGAGTAGCCTATTTCTTTTCGTTTTAAATTGTTAAAAAAACATTTCAAGCTTTCTTAAGATATATTTCATGTATGTGAGGCATATGCTGAGTTTCGTTAAGTTAGGATGAGATGCGCTCCTGTTTACGAGCAGTGCAAGTGACCACGCGGGCGCCTATGATTGTGTTGTCTGCTATATTTGGTATTTGGCAATTGGTTGATAAAAAAATAAAAATAAAATTAAGAAACAATTTATACAAAACGAAATTCACTTAAAAAAATCGTTTTCTGCAAAACAAAACTTAATTAAGTGGTCAAAATCATGTCTGACCCGCTCCATGTCTCTCGATATTGCGTATACTCGTGTGTGCGGTTCACTTTTCATAATCAACATAGATGAAAAAATAACATTATTATATTTTAACAAAAATGAAACTAAATGAGCTTATTTAATGGTAACAAGTAGGCCTACAGTATCTGTATTTGTACAAATTGCTGCACATTCATTTTATTCTGAATTTTGCACACAGTCACACAAGTTGAAATGCATTTGTTTGTGCATGCATGTAAAACTATCTGCAACATTTATCAAGTTCACTGATAATTATGCGTGCATTTATTAATTATTATCTTAATGAATAATGTAACAAGGAAAAAGCATGTAAACTGTTTGTTTAGAATTTGGATCGATCATCGCTAATAGATCTGAATGAAGAAACGTACAAAACCATAGGCTATAGAAAATGGGTGGGCCCGGACCTAAATGCCCACCCGGGCCCAATGGTAGCGCCGCGGCTGGTGGTAGCCCTACATCTTACACATAGTGGAAACAAAATAAGAATGGAAACTAAAATATGCAGTTTTGCCCTAAAGCACATATCAGCAGTTCTGGCGCCTCAGTCCCAATACTGTTAAACTCGACATACGTTCACATCACATGTTAATGCAGCGGTAGAGTTACACTCACAGGACACTGTGCACTTAACAAAAGTCCATTATTTGCTCGTGCTTTAAAGCTTTGCCGGGTAAACATTTCTTTGGCATTCTGTTCTGACATGATGCACTTTTTCTAAGCGCGAACTGAAGCGCACACTGCCAAACAGCGGCAAACTGGATTTTTGTTGGGTCAGACCCATCTGATATCGAAGGGGGGCTGATAACGCGAGATCAACATGGAGCTAAATGGAAAAAAATAGCACCAAACAAGCCACTTTGAAATGTTGCTGTTTTAATGAATATAAAAGTTGGGTGACCCTCCCCCTAGACTAAAAAAAGTTGGATGACCCTCCCCTCAACAAAGAATAAAAAGACATGACCCTCCCCTATTTTCCTCCAGGGGCCCCTTCCATAAATACCGAACGGTCCCTAAGTCAGACAGAAACATCAAAAGAAATACATAAAAAAAGACACTTGCATGACACTGTACTAGAGCCTTTTTATTTATTGTTTTGTAGCCTGCAATGAGGCGCTCGGTATCTTCATCGGACCCTACAAGATAAACACGGTACTTTTTTGGCACAATATAAACCCATTAATATTACAAGACAATAAAATATAACTTTAATTAGGGTTAAACATTTGAATTCTTACACTTAAAAACTGAGGGCGCATCTCCGTTGCTGCATCCGACTGCCAGGTTTACATCACCATCATCACCGCAAAGCTCCTCCCTCCCGCACGCAATGGGTTGTGGGCAATATTAGCCGTTAGAGTGTGCATTGATCTGCACTTCGAATTCTAACCGGAAATAGTAGACCATCCGGGTATCTTTGGAATACTCATTTCAACATACTACGATTTGGGACGTACTAATTCTAGTTTCGCATACTATTTAGGACGGATAGTATGCGAATTGGGACTCAGCAATGGTCTCTGTCAAGAGGACCAAAGCTGGATCGAGGAGTTGCTTTTAAGGACTTACCATTCCAGCAAACCACATCACTTTCATTGGATTATCACTACAGTTGGATTGTATATACACCGGTGGACACTTACACATTGGGACTTACAGCACACAAGGACTCTTAAGGACTGTTTTATGGTATGGAACCAATGGACTATGCTTTTAACAGCCTAAGGCTTCTTTGTTGTATTGTGTTGTTTTAAGTTCCTGGTAGAAACTGTAAATACACTTCATTTATTCACTTTATTTCTGTTGTCATCTCATCTTTTAAAACACTTCAAAAACTCACACAGTTTAATCTGACCCCATTTTTAGCTCATGTAACTCTACCGATTAGGCCGATTGTTACAATTGTGTCAATGAAGAATTCACAAAAGAAACATTTACTACTGTAAAACCAATTGATGTCATTTTAGTTGCATATGGTTCTTTAAGAAGTCCTTGTAGGATTTCATTCTGAATACAATTACAAATGTACACTAAATTCCCTAAAACCATTTACAGCATTGGGGGGGTTGAATAATTTTGAACACAACTGTATATTCAAATGCACATAACTATAGAACCAATTCTTAATGCGCATGTGAACGCCATCAGCGTTTATCACAGGTTCGCGTTTAAAGTCTGTGTAGAGAGAATGGTGTCGTCTTAGCGGCCCCTAATTTAATAACAAATGATCGTTGCGACGGAAGCGAATCAATCAAAACTAACTTTAGCTGGAAAATAACTTTATTAAAGAACCGCTATAAAAGCCAAACAATCTCTGTTACCTTAAATTATACGTTTATCTCTGTAAAGCTGCTTTGAAACAATCTACATTGTTAAAAGCGCTATATAAATGAGGATGACTTGACTTGACGTGACACAAAGAATCTTTAACTTTTAGGTGGCAAAATATTTTTTAGTAATTTTATTAATTACACTGCGCAAACCAAAAGTAATACTACCCACCGGATGAAGAAGGGTCGGCCTCCACAGAACATAAAATATTATTTTTATTTTATTTTTCGTGTTCGCATTTATGAGAAAAAACAATGTTACGGACGTGACAGTTCTCCGTTAGGGACATGATCACTCTGAAAGCGACTTTAAAACTTTAACAGAGACCTCAAACAGAAAGCACAAAGCCTTTCTTTAAAGTGAATTTCGTTTTTTATTTATTGTATTGTAAACTCGCGCTAAATCGCCCCAAAGTCCGGCATCCGACCAGCGCGAAAGGTCTTAACGTGTTCTGTCCTCACTCATGCAAAGTATTGGTTGGTTAAATGCAATACATTAATCATGTATTCTCTCGTAATTTTATCTGAAAGGTTTTAATAATATCTGTGCCTCACTAAAAGTGAGTGAATGTTTGACTATTCCTTTTAACCATTAAATGAACAATGTCAAAATCAGTTAGAATAATCACATGTAACAATTTAATATTTCAGATATCCGAGATCAATTCCACAATCAATTCAATTATCTAGAAGATGGTTATACATTGGTTACACCAAAGAATCTTACCCAGCTTTTACCTGAGATAGAGAGAGAGAAAGGGAAAGAGAAAGAGAAAGAGAAAGAGAGAGAGAGAGAGAGAGAGAGAGAGAGAGAGAGAGAGAGGGAAAGAGAGACCACCTATTCAACTCCTGTCCAGCCAAAGAAGAGCCCAGAGAGAGGGAGCACACCTTCCTTTATCCTCCTGACCAGGTGACATGGGGGATGGGGGAGACCACCCTCAAATGGCTTAACCAGTTTTCTCTAAACTTCTATAAACCTTATTACCTTTTATTTTATCTATCTGGATATGAGATATCTGTACCACTCACTTTGAGACATTTCAAATGACACCAAAAACATAAGTCAATGATAAACATTCACGTTAAACCATGTTCTTGTGTGAGTTCTCAGTTGTTTCTGAGAGAAAGTGAGGTTGTGTGGGGGAGGTCGAATGTTAATGAGCCAGCAGGGCTCTTTTGTCTCAGACCCAGTCAGACCCGTATTTTCAGTCTTACAGTATCTTAATTTTAATCAATGTTTCATCTACCAATTGCCTGGATTTAATAAATAAGAAATATAGTAGAAAATAGATAATCATGACACTGAGGCGCCGGCGCGTGAACTGAACTCTCGTCTCATAAATGAACCGAAACTCGGCGTATAAGGTACTTGCCTCTATTTAGAAAATATATAGAAATATATAGAAAGCTTGAAATGTCTTTTGTTGAAATGTTTTTTTTTTTTCACTTAAGGTTTATTGTTGATTTTTTCAATTTTACAACAACAAAGAGAACATTTACAACACAGTGTCAGAGGTCATAGTGAATAAAGTTTGTGTATAAAGTCAATTTTTTCCATCTCTCTTCGCAGATTTCTTGCTGTAGTCTTAAAATATATGTTAGTCTTTCCATGTTGTGAATTTCCTCCACAATGACTCTCCAGTTTTTCAGGGTTGGGGGGTCCTCTTTACACCATTTTCGTGTAATGGCCTTTTTTGATGCTGCCAGAAGGATTTTAATTAAGTATTTGTCTTTATTTTGTACTTTCTTTTCTGATAGACTTCCGAAGTACAGTACTGAACATGTCTTTGGTAGTTTATATCCAAGTATTTTCCCTGATTCCTCCCAGATACTATCCCAGTATTGGGATCATTTTGTGCACTGCCAAAAAATATGTGCATGACCCACATCCTGTTCACCGCACATCCTCCAGCAGGGCTGACATACTGATGAGGTAGCCCTCTTGATCTTTGGTATAAAAAAATCTTACCACATTTTTCCAACAAAATATTTTCCAATTTCTAGAACTAGATGTGGTTAGTTGAGTTTCACATATGTCATACCATTCGTCATCACATATTTCTACTAATAATTATTTTTTCCATTTATCTCTAATATAAAGTATTGAAGTTCTTCTGTTGGATACAATCCCTGATACAGTTTAGATATCAACTTTTCTCCTTTGTTCCTATATGCACACCCCAAAATTTCGGTTATAACATTTATTTCACCTGGGAGGTCTGGCATTATCTCCCTTTGATAATGGTCTCTAACCTGAAGATACATATAGAAGTCTTGATGTTCCAAATCAAATTTCTGCCTTAAATTCTGAAAGCTTATAATTTCCCCTTTTTTGATAAAATTACTTAGTATGTTCAGACCTCTATTAGCCCAGTTTTTAAATTTAGAGTTCATAACTCCTGGTTTAAAATTTGAATCGTACGCCATCCATCTCCTTCTCCATTTTATACCTTTTTACTAATTTGAACCAGACCTCCAAGGTGAATTTGGTAATTGAATCCAACTTGTTTTCATTTTCTTTGAGCATTTTCTTATTGGCAATCATGGCCCGTACATGGTACTCATCAGTGTTCAACTCTATTTGTTTCCACTTTGCTGTAAAATCCGGAATACACCAGTTAATCATATGTTTGAGTTGTGCGGCGATAAAATATTCTTCAAAGTTTGGCAGCGCCAATCCTACCTCTTTCTTTGGTAATTGAAGTATTGAGTACTTGATTCTTGGTTTAGCCCCGTTCCAAATAAATCTTGAAATCTTTTTATTCCACTCCACAAACTGTGGCCTCGGTATTGGCACTGGCAAAGATTGAAACGAATATAATACTCTTGGCAGCACATTCATTTTGATCATTTCTCTGACTTAAGTCTAACAATAAGACACCCCACCTTTCCATGTCTTTATAAAGTTGTTGATTTAAGGATTCATAGTTGATTTTATAGAATTTAGAAAGGTTACTTTGAATATTTATTCCCAAATATTGAATAGATTTCTTATTCCATTTAAAATCATACTTCTGTGTCATTTCTGTGGATGGGCTGAAATTTAGAGGTAGAACTTGCGTTTTCCCTATATTCAATTTATAGCCTGACAGATAACCGAAATGTTGGAATAGGTTCATTAAATGTGGTAAACACTTGTCTGGTTGTTTTAAATATATTAAGATATCATCGGCAAATAGCCCAATTTTATGTTCAACGTCTCTAATTTTAATTCCTTCTATTTCCTTATCTTGTCTTATCGCCAAAGGCTCGATAAAAATTGCAAAAAGGGTGGGAGATAATCCACACCCTTGCCGTGTGGATCTTTCCAGTTTGAACCAATTTGTGAGGCTGCCATTTATTTTTATTCTAGCTGTTGGTTCCTGATACAATGTTTTAACACATCTGATTGATTGTGGGTTAAAGCCTAATTTTTCCAAGCTAAGATGCAGAAACCTCCAACTAACGCAGTCGAAAGCTTTCTCCGCGTCTAAGCTTAGCAAAATGGCACTTTCCTTTCTTCTCTGAACTACTTCTACAATATGCAAGGCTCTCCTGATATTGTCTGCAGTTTGTCGCCCTTTGATAAACCCTGATTGGTTTTCATCTATCAAATCAGACATGAATGTTTGGAATCTGTTAGATATAATGGAAGTATATATTTTAAGACTCGAGGCTGAGGCGGACACTAGAGGCGGATCCCGCAGGAAGGAAAACACCATCACATCAGATCAGAGAAACACATCCTTTTGACGAATGCGCATGCGTCGCGTCTGAACGCGTTGTTGTCTTTGGAGCTCCATCGATTTGATTTATAATTCTTGATTTTCTCTTAATTTACTCTTTAAACTCACTTACAATGAACATTTTATACTTTTCCTCACTGAGAAGCACGTACTGCTGCTCAAACCGCGGACTGTTGAGCAGACGCGTCTCAAGCCTATTAGTGATCCAACAACGGATACTCTTATAGGTTACGTCCGTGGATCACGGCTGAACGCGTCTTCTCCGCATTCATTTACAAACAAACATTTTTTCGCCTATCGTGCGTCTACTCTACACCCGTACCACTAAAAAGACGGATTATATCCAAGACTTAAGCCATAAATTAGTATTAATATTGATAGCATCACTGGTAGCGTCGTTGCTAACTTAACGTACTGTCCATCTGTTAAAATGGCGAATATATCAGATGTAAGTAGTCTACCTTTTGGTGCAGGTGAGGACACATTTGAGCTGCACGCGGTGCAGTCCGAGCTGGAAGCTGTTGAGAAACAGATCCACGACCTTTTAGTGAGACAAGCCGAGCTGATAGACCGGCGTTTGGCTCTTGAAACATCACGCGCCGATGCACACAAATCAGTGATTAATGTTACTAACCCGCTGACTCCGACCTCGTCTACTCCGTGCGTTTCTCAACATCGGTCCCGCGCGCCGAGGTCGCGATCAGCCATGGTCTCGTTCACTCCGGCTCCAACATGCCACCACGAAGCCTGGATATTTCCGCAGCGGAAGACGCGAGTCAGGCCTAGACCAAGAAAACTCTCTCCGACCCTCCCGGTTTTCGAGATATCCACACAAAACCGCTTCTCCCCTCTTCGCGAAACAGAACGCGATGCTGTGATCATCGGCGATTCCATCGTTCGACACGTACACGCTACGTTAAATAAAAGTAAGGTGCATAGTCACTGCTTTCCTGGTGCTCGTGTCTCTGAAATCGCTGCTCGCGTTCCCGAGATTCTGAACGAGCGCGTCGGAACTGTGGTCCTGCACGCGGGAGTGAACGACATCAGGCTGCGCCAGACGGAGGTTCTGAAGAAAGACTTCAGGAATCTGATCGATACGGTACGCAGCACATCGCCTGATATAACGATCATTGTGTCAGGACCGCTTCCCACGTACCGACTAGGTCATGAAAAGTTTAATAGATTATTCGCGCTAAATGAATGGATAATGTCATGGTGCAGTGAGCAGAAACTGCTCTTTGTAAATAATTGGAATCTGTTTTGGGAGCGTCCTAGGCTTTACCGTGCTGATGGCTTACACCCAAGCAGATTCGGATCGGATCTTCTGTCAGATAACATCTCCAAAATGTTAAATACCTTTTGACTAGTAACCAAAAGTCCAAATCATAGTCTCTGCTGCACCAAATTAACTGATATAAATAGTGTTGAACATTGCATAGAAACTGTGTCTATTCCTCGTTTAGTGAGATCAAATAATAAATCTACTGCAGGATCTAGTAAAAATCTAATTGTTATTAAACCAGAGAATGTTGCTATTAGTAATCAAAAACAATTTCTAAAGCTAGGTCTTCTAAACATTAGATCACTCACACCTAAGGCAGTTATTGTAAATGAAATAGTCACAGATAATAGCTTCGATGTACTTTGCCTTACTGAAACCTGGCTTAAACCAAATGATTATTTCGGTCTAAATGAGTCTACTCCATCAGGATACTCCTATAAGCACGAACCCCGTCTGATTGGTCGTGGCGGCGGTGTTGCAACAATCTATAGAGATATTCTCAATGTTACTCAGAAAACGGGCTATAAGTTTATTTCGTTTGAAGTACTTGTACTAAATGTTACGCTCTTAGATGTTAGAAAAACATCCCTATTATCTCTAGCCTTGGCTACCGTATATAGACCGCCTGGGCCTTACGCTGATTTCCTAAAAGAGTTTGCAGATTTTCTCTCAAACCTATTAGTTAATTTCGATAAAGCATTAATTGTTGGAGACTTTAATATCCACATAGATAATTCAAATGATGCGCTAGGGGCTGCGTTTACAGATTTATTAAACTCCTTTGGGGTCAAGCAAAACGTTACCGGACCAACTCATCGTTTTAATCATACACTCGATTTAATTATATCACATGGAACCGATCCAACCGATATAGATATCATTCCACAAAGTGATTATGTCACTGACCATTACATGGTAACTTGCATATTACGTACCCCTGTAATATATCATGCTGCGCCGCGTTATCGATTAGGTAGAACAATCCTTCCATCCACCATAGATAATTTTTCAAATAGCTTATCTGATCTGTCTCAGCTGCTGCCTGAACCCAAACAAACAGATGAACTAGAGGAATTAACTAGCATTATGAGCACCATTCTCTCTGGAAAATTGGATATTGTTGCATCCATTAGACTAAAAAAGGTCAGAGAAAAGTAAAGCACCATGGTACAACAATACTACGCATGTTCTAAAGAGAGAAACCCGTAATTTAGAGCGTAAATGGAAAAAAACTAACTTAGAGGTCTTTAGAATCGCGTGGAAAGACAGTATGTCACGTTATAAAAAGGCCCTAAAAGAGGCCAGAGCTGAGCACCTCCGCAAACTAATAGAAAACAACCAAAACAATCCTAGGTTCTTATTTAACACCGTGGCTAGACTAACAAATAAACAGATGTCTCCTGAACAAAATATTCCGTTAGAGTTTAGTAGTAATGATTTCATGAAGTTCTTCACTGAGAAAATAGAAAACATCAGAACCACAATTGTAAACGTTCAATCCTCAATCGCGCCTTATAACTCAGCCTCAACTATCACCCCGCAAGAACAATTACAGTGCTTTACAACTATAGAACAAAAAGAGTTAAATAAACTTATCATTTCATCTAAAACAACAACATGTTTATTAGATCCTATACCAACTAAACTATTGAAAGAAGTGTTACCTGTAGTGGAAGAGCCTCTCCTCAATATTATTAACTCGTCTTTATCATTAGGTTATGTTCCAAGAACATTTAAACTGGCAGTTATAAAACCTCTCATTAAGAAACCACAATTAGATCCACATAATCTAGCAAATTATAGACCCATTTCAAATCTACCTTTTATGTCTAAAATACTAGAAAAAGTTGTGTCCGCTCAACTGGGCTCCTTCTTGCAAGAAAATGACACCTATGAAAAGTTTCAGTCTGGGTTCAGGCCGCATCATAGCACTGAAACTGCGCTCGTTAAAATCACAAATGATTTACTTTTAGCTTCTGACCAAGGCTATATCTCAATACTAGTTTTACTTGATCTTAGTGCTGCGTTTGATACTATAGATCATACAATACTCTTAGATCGACTACAAAATTATACTGGTGTTCAAGGACAAGCATTAAGCTGGTTTAGATCGTATTTATCTGACCGCTACCATTTTGTTTATTTAAATGGAGAAAAATCGATCATAACTCCAGTAAACTATGGAGTGCCGCAGGGATCTGTGTTAGGCCCTCTATTATTCTCAATATATATGCTGCCACTTGGAAATATTATAAGGAAACATGGAATTAGTTTCCATTGTTATGCTGATGACACTCAAATCTATATTTCATCACGGCCAGATGAAAATGCTAAATTATCCAAATTGACAGAGTGTGTTAAAGATATAAAAGATTGGATGACGCGCAATTTTCTTTTATTAAATCCAGATAAGACAGAGGTAATACTTATCGGTTCAAAAAACCACCCACAAAACCTCTCACAATACAACTTTAACATAGTAGGATGTCCTGTTACTTCATCCTCTACAGTAAAAGACCTGGGTGTTATACTTGACTGCAACCTGTCTTTTGAAAATCATATTTCATATGTTACAAAAACAGCCTTTTTCCACCTTAGAAACATTGCTAAGCTACGTAATATGCTATCAGTTTCTGACGCAGAAAAGTTAGTTCATGCATTCATGACCTCGAGACTAGATTACTGTAATGCTTTATTAGCTGGTTGTCCTGCATCCTCAATAAACAAGCTACAGTTAGTCCAAAATGCTGCCGCTAGAGTTCTAACTAGATCAAGAAAATATGATCATATAACACCAATTTTATCATCACTACATTGGTTACCTATAAAGTCCCGTATTAATTACAAGGTATTGCTACTGACTTATAAAGCCCTAAACGGCTTAGCTCCAGTCTATTTAACCGATCTTCTATCGCCCTATAATCCATCTTTTGGTCATACCTAGGATATCCAGATCCACCAAAGGAGGGAGAGCATTTTCACATTTAGCTCCAAAGCTCTGGAATAGTCTTCCGGATACTGTTCGTTGCTCAGACTCGCTCTCCCAGTTTAAAACTAGATTAAAGACGCATCTCTTCAGCCAGGCATTCATATAATACTTTTAATCTTACAGTTAAATCCGGTCTCTAGTTCATAAACGCCAGAGGAGAACTGGCCCCCGACTGAGCCCGGGTTCTCCCAAGGTTTTTTTTTTCTCCATTAGGTCACCTGATGGAGTTTTTCGGTTCCTTGCCACTGTTGCCTTTGGCTTGCTCAGTTGGGGATATTTGGATATTTAATTTAACTAATCAATCAACAATACTATTGATCAGCATTACCAAACATGGACGTTCCATTAGAAACAAACATTGATGTATTGTTTTAATTTATTACTGTGAAGCTGCTTTGATACAACCTATGTTGTGAAAAGCGCTATATAAATAAACTTGACTTGACTTGACTATTCCTCGTTTAGTGAGATCAAATAATAAATCTACTGCAGGATCTAGGAAAAATCTAATTGTTATTAAAACAGAAAATGTTGCTATTATTAAACAAAAACAATTTCTAAAGCTAGGTCTTCTAAACATTAGATCACTCAGCCTTTTTCCACCTTAGAAACATTGCTAAGCTACGTAATATGCTATCAGTTTCTGACGCAGAAAAGTTAGTTCATGCGTTCATGACCTCGAGACTAGATTACTGTAATGCTTTATTAGCTGGTTGTCCTGCATCCTCTATTTACAAGCTACAGTTAGTCCAAAATGCAGCCGCTAGAGTTCTTACTAGATCAAGAAAATATGATCATATAACACCGATTTTAACATCACTACATTGGTTACCTATAAAGTCCCGTATTAATTACAAGGTATTGCTACTGACTTATAAAGCCCTAAACGGCTTAGCTCCAGTCTATTTAACGGATCTTCTATCGACCCAATAATCCATCACGCTCTTTAAGATCACTAAATTCGAGGCTTTTGGTCATACCTAGGATATCCAGATCCACCAAAGGAGGGAGGGCGTTTTCATATTTAGCTCCAAAACTCTGGAATAGCCTTCCTGATACTGTTTGTTGCTCAGACTCGCTCTCCCAGTTTAAAACTAGATTAAAGACGCATCTCTTCAGTCAGACATTCATATAATATTTTTAATCTTACAGTTAAATCCGGTCTCTAGTTCATAAACGCCAGAGGAGAACTGGCCCCCGACTGAGCCTGGGTTCTCCCAAGGTTTTTTTTTCTCCATTGGGTCACCTGATGGAGTTTTAGGTCACCGTCAGGTCACTTGATGGAGTTTTTCGGTTCCTTGCCACTGTTGCCTTTGGCTTGCTCAGTTGGGGATATTTTGGGAATATTCATTTATTTTTATCAATCAATAAATTCCACTAGAAATAAACCTTGTTGTATTATTTTAATTTAATACTGTGAAGCTGCTTTGATACAATTTGTATTGTGAAAAGCGTTATACAAATATACTTGACTTGACTTGACTTGACTTGACTTGAAGTATATATCTTATCACAGTTCAGTATTGATATAGGTCTATAATGTCCACAGAATTCCTTGTCCTTACCCTCTTTATGTATAACAGTTATTATGGCTTCTTTCCATGGTGGAGGGAGTACACCATTTTTAAGTGTTTGATTAAATGAAGCTAGCAGCATTGGATTCAACACTTTTTTTAAACATCTTGTACCATTCTATAGGGAATCCATCATTTCCCGGTGCCTTATTGGATTTCATTCTTTGTACTGTATTCTCCAATTCCTTTTCCGTAATTAATGCACATATCATAGCATTTTGTGATTTTCCTATATTTGGAAGGTCTATTGAATCCAAAAAAGATTTAATTGTTGCATCTTCTGCTGCTACAGGTTGAGCGTAAAGGTTTGCATAATATTTTTCAAACACTTTCTCGATCTCTTCTGGCATATAAACTAAATTTTTGGTGTTGAGGTCTCTAATCTTATGTATAGTATTAAGTTGTTGTTTGTTTCTTAATCGTCTGGCTAAAGATTTGGTTGATTTGGAACCTCCCTCATAGTATGTTTGTTTTAGATATCGAATTTTCTTCTCTACTTCTTTTGTTAATATTTCATCAATTCTTCTTCTTACTACTTTTACTTTTTTAAGTGTTTCTGGGTTATTATTGATTTTGTGTTGATGTTCTAAAGTTTCCAATTCTTTCGAGGAGAGAACCTTTCCCCTTTTTATTGGGTTATTTAACCCATTCACGTTAAGAGAGACACATTTCAAAAGGTTAAGTTGCATCTATTCCAAAAATAGCTTGAGTTGACCTGACACCTATAACACAAAGAACTGTAATAACCATAGCATTAAAGAACATAAGAACGTTTCGCCGGTAACTGCAGGGGCCTTCTTTTGGCCCTAAGGTCCTGTTGGTAGGGGAGGGGTAATTCCTTCTCAAAAGGAAGGGCCCCTCTGTAGATGTAGGAGTAGACTCCTTTCCGAGCCTTCCTTCCATTCTACACAAGTCCAACTTTAAGTTTCTACTTGCCAGTTAAGTATTTTCAGAGAACGAACTGATTAAGGAGGTTTGCTGCTACTTCTCAATGTAGTTGGTGGCTATCTATTGAATATAAAATAAGATGATGCATTTACATAAAAAAAAAAAAAAATGTGTTCAAGCACAAACTTCTTTCAGTCAATGCCACTTCTACTTGTATCAGTCATTAGTAGTTACCTCCACTCATTTGTGATCATTATATCTCCGAAACTCTTGTAGTCTCTCTTATATTCATAGAATCTCAGGAACATGATGGTAATTAGATTAAAATAAAATGCACGAGGATTGCATGTGGAGTCCCATGATTCTCTGCTACATTGATAGAACAAAGAACTGTTATTAACCCTTATGAATGTATGTATATGTATGACCTTGTTTACGTGGCTGGACAATAATAAATGTGTGACTAATGTATGACTGAGACAGAGGGCCTCCACTCAAGGGTAGTGTATGATAAACAAGTCTAACAATGTGTTAGTAATGGCTGAGACATATCTTCATTTAGCCGAGAGGAATAACCTTGGGGGAGTCAGGACTATAAAGAAGGAAGGATGCCCTCCTCTCATTCTCACACTCTGCAGCCACTGTGTATGACTGTATGATTGCTGACCTTTCTTTGCAAGGGAATAAATCTTTAAAGACAATTGTTACATGTTTGTCTATTATTCAGTAATCGAAACTTTTTTGCCACCACAAGTTGGCGTTGTCGGCAGGATTCATTGGATGTGCCTCTTGGAATCCGAGAGTGGATGGTGACCATCCTGGACTGCAGTTCCAGCCCTATCTCATAAACTTCAGAGAGAGGCCGACCGCAAGGGCCAAGGAGGGACACCACTGGAATCATCAAAAGAACTGAAGTGGCGTAAGTTGAGACTGGTAAGAGAAAAAGTCTAAATTATAAGGGTTACCTAAGATGGATTGACTTATGATGGTGAAGGGAACACTGTGGTGACTAGTACGGGGATACTAGTCTGGTGGGTTTTTATAATCCATGGTACTGTAGTGGGGGTGACCCCGATGGTCTGGATGATCAAAACTGTGAGCAAGTGCTCTCCTTTTTCAATTGAGGTGAAAATTGATCTTTCTAGAGACGTCTGGAGTTACAGTGGGGAGAACAAGTATTTGATACACTGCCGATTTTGCAGGTTTTCCCACTTACAAAGCATGTAGAAGTCTGTAATTTTTATCATAGGTACTCTTCAACTGTGAGTGACGGAATCTAAAACAAAAATCCAGAATATCAAATTATATGATTTTTAAGTAATTAATTTGCATTTTATTGCATAACATAAGTATTTGATACATCAGAAAAGCAGAACATAATATTTGGTACAGAAACCTTTGTTTGCAATTACAGAGATCATACGTTTCCTGTAGTTCTTGACCAGGTTTGCACACACTGCAGCAGGGATTCTGGCCCACTCCTCCATACAGACCTTCTCCAGATTCTTCAGGTTAGAAGACCCAGCCACGACCCATCTTCAATGAGGGAAGGAGGTTGTTGGCCAAGGTCTCGCGATACATGGCCCCATCCATCCTCCCCTCAATACGGTGCAGTCGTCCTGTCCCCTTTGCAGAAAAGCATCCCCAAAGAATGATGTTTCCACCTCCATGCTTCACGGTTGGGATGGTGTTCTTGGGGTTGTACTCATCCTTCTTCTTCCTCCAAACACGGCGAGTGGAGTTTAGACCAAAAGCTCTATTTTTGTCTTATCAGACCACATGACCTTCTCCCATTCCTCCTCTGGATCATCCAGATGGTCATTGGCAAACTTCAGACGGGCCTGGACATGCGCTGGCTTGAGCAGGGGGACCTTGCGTGCGCTGCAGGATTTTAATCCCTGACGGCGTAGTGTGTTACTAATGGTTTTCTTTGAGAGGTCCTGCCGTGTAGTTCTGGGCTGATCCCTCACCTTCCTCATGATCATTGATGCCCCACGAGGTGAGATCTTGCATGGTACCCCAGACCGAGGGAGATTGACCGTCATCTTGAACTTCTTCCATTTTCTAATAATTGCACCAACAGTTGTTGCCTTCTCACCAAGCTGCTTGTGTAACCCATGTTAAAATATGACATAAATAAGAATAAATAGTTTAAAAGCTGCATAAATAAGTTTGAAAGTTAAGTGATTCATTTAATGTAAGTTAATTCATCAGTTAAAAATTTTAAAAATGTTAATACAACAATTTAATGTTTAAGATTAAAAGTATGTTTACAGAAAATTCATGTCACTGCCCCTTTAAGGGACTAGTGACGCCAGATGCAGTACTTCAGTGACGCTGCAGCAGAGGCCTGAGGGAGAATCAGAGAGAACGAACTGTGTTTAATAAGCAGAGAAAAGAGTGAAAAAGTTGACTTTGCAGTTGAAAAACATAACTTACCTGGTCGGGAACTGACGGGGATTTTATGAGAACTAAACCACACCGGTTTTGGTGAGTTTGAATTGTTTTCTTGCATTTTGCCATGTTGTATTTTTTTTTTCCTTTCTCTGGCGGAGAGCTAACATTAAAAACGTAGCTGTTTACAAGGAAATGCTTCGCCATAAACTATTTACCAGTTAATATTTTGGGTTTATGAAAACTGTGAATGTTATAAAAGTGAATGTATGCTTTGTAAATGAAAGATGTGTGCGTTAGTTGTGGGAAATGGAGCCGTGAGTTAAAAGAGGCCGCTCCGCCGCCATTTTAGAGGTGAAAAAGCACCGTAGCAGTAACGTTACAACTCAGACACTGTGAAACATTTATTTGTGTAATTTGAGGAGTTAAAAATGTATTTATTGTGCTTATGACCTGTTACACAGGTCAGGTTTTTTTGCTTGGTTTGAGGCTCGGTCGGAGCGAGGATTGGCCTGCAGTGTGCGGGTGTGCACATGCACAGACGGGATTCAAGATGGCGAGCCAGACCCAGACTTTCAACTCATCTCCTCCATCGTATCAGTGAGGAAATCTCCTGCGTATGGTGACTCGCTGCCAGAGTGGTAGGAGTATCAGGAATTGTTTTTTTTTTAACTGAACTGGAAACTGATTGAACTATTATTTTTGGACTGAATCGAACTGAAACTCTTCATTGAACTGAATAATTGAACTCACATTTGGACTTGAACTTGAGTTTAAGGTGTTATACTTTTATTTTCATATTGAGTTCATATGTTTGAATGTCATTTGAAATGCTTGTGGTCCACTTTGATTTGGTTGTGTAAATTGAATGTATTTTCTTACCTGTAAAAGAAAGGAAAAAGAGTTAACTCAGGAAGAAAAATAGAAACTCTAAAATAGGTGCAACCTAGGAAAAGACCGGTCTAACTTAGATTAGCCTGACTAAAATAACTTAGGTGAACTAAAGAACAAAAAGAGAGTGAAATACCTTTTCATTTATTATATTTACCTCAATATTAAGAACCTGCAGGGTATTTTTTTTTGTTTTGCATTCTGTATATTTTATGTGTGTTTTGCATTCAGTAAATTGCCGGCCTTTTGTATTTAAAGCAACGGTCTCTGGTGTAATTATTTTTTGCTCCTCACTCCTTAGAACCTAGAACTGGTCCAGTGGCGCAGTAAGTGGTGTGATACCGGTGCTACACTTGCCTATTGTCCTGTAGCCCATCCCAGTCTTGTGCAGGTCTACAATTTTATCCCTGATGTCCTTACACAGCTCTCTGGTCTTGGCCATTGTGGAGAGGTTGGAGTCTGTTTGATTGAGTGTGTGGACAGGTGTCTTTTATACAGGTAACGAGTTCAAACAGGTGCAGTTAATACAGGTAATGAGTGGAGAACAGGAGGGCTTCTTAAAGAAAAACGAACAGGTCTGTGAGAGCTGGAATTCTTACTGGTTGGTAGGTGATCAAATACTTATGTCATGCAATAAAATGCAAATTAATTATTTAAAAATCATACAATGTGATTTTCTGGATTTTTGTTTTAGATTCCGTCTCTCACAGTTGAAGAGTACCTATGATAAAAATTACAGACCTCTACATGCTTTGTAAGTGGGAAAACCTGCAAAATCGGCAGTTTATCAAATACTTGTTCTCCCCACTGTATACAAGTGCATACAAAAAAAACCCACAGAAAATAGTGACCATCATGAGGAAATCTCAGAGTAAAATGCGCAAAAAAGGTAATTTTGATAAACCGGTGTTTAGACTGATGAAAAAAGCATATGGGAAAAAATGTTTGAAGGGTATTGAAGAATTAATAAAATACCATGATTTCCCTGAAGAGGGAACTTTAAGTTTCACTAGGCTGACAGCGGTGTGAGAGTCGATAGAAGAGGGGAGTGAAGAACGAAAAGGGTGTTGTGTGTGGATTGTAAAAAACAATCATGTTCTGGTTGAATGAGGCAGAGCGGAGAGAGAGAAAAAGAATGCAAAAGGAACTAGCGTATAGGGCAGTAGGGCATGATGATAAAAAATCTAGCAATGAGATCAAACTCACTGAAAACTTAAAACTTACTGTACCAACAGCTATTAACCCTTTTCCCGTTCTGTCTGTTTCAACACCACTACCCTATCTGTATGCTGTGGCTGAGCTGCAAGCGCTGAAAATTATCCAGACCTCGACTGCTCTCCTCCAAGGTGACAAGCGCAAGCCCAAGCCCAAGATGAAAGCCATGTTTCCCCAAGAGCCTCATCACCAGAACCGAAAGACAAGGGAGCAGCAGGGGGGATTGAAAGAACTCCCAACAAGGTCATCTCCCAATGAACGCTCAGAAGAGTCAATCCGACTGAAACCTAAAGTGACAATGAGAACTGGCCTGAGGTGCCAAATGAAGGACCAGGAGGAAGAAAAGGAGTTTCAGCTCCCAATGATTGAAGTGGCTGGACCAGAAGGTTCGATGATGATTTGCAGACCGTGGGCTGAAAAGGAAATAAACCAGCCATGGCCCATCTGCGTAATCCAAGTGACTCAGGTAAGAAATTTGCTGAGGCACTAACTATTTTCTGTAAAGAATTTAGTCCAACAATACAGGAGCTGAGGCGACTGTTATCTGTGAGTCTGGGAGTGAGCGACTGGCATAAAGTGAGTGGTAGAGTGCCAAAAGCAGACAGCAAGCGGAAACATCCAGACAGGGATCATGGACCGAATGAGGGCTGACCGTAAAGGCTGCTACATCTGCAAATCTGACGATCATGATGTGAGAGACTGCAAAAAATGTAGACTGTGCAAAGAAGAGGGACACTGGGGTGCTATACGACCATGTGATTTGCAGTGTTTACAGAGACTGTACTGTGACTCATACATTTATTATGTCACCAAACATGTCCTATTGCATTGATAGGAAGAGATTTAATGAGTATTTTGGGCCTGACATTGATAGTCAATTCTGAGGTAATTGAAATAGTGTTGAAATAGAATTGAAAATGAACAAAGTTGTTTGTTGGAAACTCCAAAATGGGCTTATGAATATGTAAAAGGGCAAAGGACAGGGTTAAATTACAACATGTACATATTATGACTCCGACTGACTTACACTGCACATCACATGTTGTGGTTGACAGAGATGAAAACTTTGAAGAAAAATGTTTGGCAGAACCGATCAGTGATAACTTGTGTCTTAACTGTATGTTTTGGAACGATCATATATGTGCCTTATCTGTAAGCTTGACAGAAGAACAAGACTCTTTTTATTTAGTGGCTGGGTCTCTACCGCATTTATCTTTAGCTAAAGCTGTAAACCAGTGATGGTCTGAGTTAGGGCCTTTTGTGAAGAGTTGTGTTGAATCTGAAGATTGGATAGAATCAGATCAGGGCATATAATTTAACAAAACTTTAAATGGATTTTCTACTTGTTGTAATGAAAACTATAAAGTAGAGGTTGTGAGAACAATAGTCCATATGAGGACAATGATGACGAGAGTTGTTGCAGGACAGACATTAAGGCAGATAACATTAATCCAGCCTTAAATATGGTCCATTTAAAATTGTGGGCAAAACATAAATATGATGTGGGGTTAATTGCAGGTTGTGATCCAGTGACAATTGTTCAAAAGTCTGATTACAGACCTTGCCAACAACAATACCCGTTGAAAAAAGAAGCAGTGCTTGGAATCACGCCAGTGTTCCAATCAATACTAAAAGAGGGGATTATTGTGCCATGAAGTTACTGTAACTGTAACTGTATAGTCCTGATGTACATGAGGATGAGACGGAGGCCTAGATCAAACCTAAGCCCTTATGAGATAATGTTTGGAAAGCCTCCATTTATGGGTATAGAAGGGGTTAACCCTCTGGGGTCTGAGCTGTTTTCTGGGCCCTGGAGGTGTTCTGACATGCTCTGACATTTGTGCTTATTTCTGTTACTTGTGACATTTTCATGGCTAAAGTCTAATTACACTGTATTCAGCACAAACTCTGCTACAATAATATATCAGCAGCATGTATGTAAAAGTTTGTAGTTTTGAGATAATGACATTTATGCGTGGTTTGTGAAAATACAAAAAAAAATTCTGAAATAAGGCCATGAAACCCCTACTGATTATTTCTTCACAAGACTTTTGAAAATTGTATGACGTAGCCTAGAATATTTGCTCTAAAACTATGTAAAAATCACCCTGACTGCTCATTCAGAGAAGACAATATATTGATTTAAAATTTTTACGACGTGTTTTGTGTGAAAAAGCTTTATGCGGAGGTCATTAATATGTAAGTTGTTTTCACACCTGAGAAAGACAAAGACCCTCCCCTAACGGCCCTATTAGGAGCTATCAGGCCCTGTCATTCTGAGCAACCTTGCACAAAGAATGAGGAGATTTAAAAAAGAATGGCTTTTAGATTGTTTGGATTTATTTACAACACAACATAATCCAAAGATACACAACAACTGACAAAAAAGCACTTATTGAAAACAATGATCCAAAGACAGAGACCTTTCTGCCATTCCTAAAAATATTGTACATACCTTTCATTTCCAAGGTGTTTGATTTTCACTTTACCATGTTCATGTACAGAGACTCGTGTGAATGTTGAAGTCAGCAGGACTCAGTGGCATCTGGGCCCTGAAAGAAAAAAAAAGTGAACATACTGATATCAAGAGAAAGGCCTGCACGATTTTTGGGAATAAATTTTAGATTTTTCTGGTTAAAATTGCTTTTTAAAATTCACAGAATACACACACACACACACACACACACACACACAAATGTTTCCAACAATATATAATATAATGAACACCAGGTTTGTTGTGCCTTGTAGGCATAGGCTATGCACAGTGCTGCATAAAATAACAACAATAACCTATAGCAGCCTATAAATCTTCCAAAAGATTTCAGTAACAACTAAGCTAGAGAAAAATATATTGATTATCATGTTACTTCAAATGTTTCCATTCGTTATGATGATATGAAATTAGATAATAGTAAAAACATGAAGCTGTTTGGTGCGTTTTGCTTTTCAAACGCGATTGCGATCCAAAATATGATACATTCAAACGCGATCACGCTCAAATATAAAACATTATGGTTACCATATAGCCTACATATCTACGTTTGACCAGATATCCACAAACACAGTAACAGTAAACACGGGTCTAAATATTATAATATTCACCATATATCTATCAACAGTTCAACTGCAATGTGAAATTGCAACAATAACAAACTAATATGTAAGAATTTCTTACCTTACATCTTTCTTGTCTTCAAATCGCGTTCTTCTTCTTCTGATGTAAATCCAACGTAAGCTCACGGCGCGTCTTTGAAACTCAACGAAAAGCAGAGACTTGTGAAGTGTTTTGTTTTTGAGGTAATGAGCGCGTTTGCGTTCCATGTGGAAATTTGCATGTGAATCTCTTTTGCGCAAGTGGGCGTGGTCAAATTAAAAATAATTAGGAAGCGTTTGAGAAGCTGGACATCTTGTTGGTTTTATACAAATTACTTAAACAGAGAATATTTGTTTTCAGTTTGAATCCGATCATTTAAAAGTACACACTTAAATGTTTATAAAGGTATATGGCTCATAAATGTGTGACAAGTATTGCTGAGTTTTGTTTCAGTTTATAGACGTGCTCAAGAAAAAAAAGTTCACCGCGACGGAGAGGCAGAACGCACACCCTATTTATTTTCTTTATTTTACAAAAGCACAATGTTTTGATTTGATTGTAAGTGGACACATACAAAAGTAGAAATATCACAGATTCTTTTTTTATATTTCTTTTTTCTGTATGACCATAAATGATGGAGAAATTTAAGTTTATAGTGCTACAATGTGGAGAAAATCCAGCAAAACGCGACGGCGCGTTTGCCGTCCTCAGAGGGTTAAACAGCGAGTGCCACCAAACAAATTGTGTGGACATAACATGTTGAACGATTGTAAAGAAAGGTCTCCTATCAAACATTTGTGTGCAGGTAAAAGCAGCTCAAGGAAAAGTGGCTGATATCCAACTGCATGACATCAAACCAGGAGACTTCGTGGTGATAAAGGATCTGAGGAGGAAGAGCTGGACGGCAAGGAGGTTCCAAGTGCTGCTAACAACGCACACAGCGGTGAAAGTAGCAGAGAGGGCATCGTGGGTCCACACCAGCCATTGCAGAAAGGTTCCAGCTACAGAGCCAGGAGAAGGATTGAAGGAGTGACCATAAACAACAGATGTGACAACCAACTGTTTCTGATGTTGACTACCGTTCTCTGAACGAGGGCAAGGCTGACCAAGAGAAACAATTCTGAAGTAACCAGTGTGCAAGGACAGGCACGAGCGGAGGTGAAGCAGCATCGATTTATCAACGGAGAAAAGGAACTTTTAGGGACAGTTGGACAACAATTGTTGATGTGCCAACCATGTGTAATTCAATACATTTCAGCTTTGGTAACGAGACTGGTGACAAAAATGGTCTTATACCAAATCCTTCAAATGTCTAATGATGAGGATCAATTTATTGATGCATGTCCAAAACCAACGAAATTTGATGTTGACACGACCAGCGGAAGTTGCATTGAAATGTATTAATTGTGGATATGTTTTTCCTATTCTGAACATCTATACTATTTCTTGTTTATACTGAGGTGGCTGCAGGTCTGATTTTATGTCAGGAGTGCAATAACAGTGTTTATTAATTTAGCCCTCCAGACAGTGCAGGTGGCCAGGGTGGACCAGACAGTGCAGGTGGCCAGGGTGGACCAGACAGTGCAGGTGGCCAGGGTGGACCAGACAGTGGGCCAGGGTGGACCAGACAGTGTAGATGGCCAGGGTGGACCAGACAGTGCTGGTGGCCAGGGCGGACCAGACAGTGCAGGTGGCCAGGGCGGACCAGACAGTGCAGGTGGCCAGGGTGGACCAAGCAGTTCGGGTGGCCAGCGTGGACCAGACAGTTTGGGTGGCCAGGGCGGAGACGACCCTTCGGGCGGCCAGGGCGGAGACGACAGTTCAGGGGACCCACTGCCCCCTCCCAAAATTTTCTTGAGGGCAGCTATGGGGTTATGCTCAAAAACAGACACCGGCTAGGTGGCGGCCATCTTGTCCTGAGATACTGGCTCGGCGGCGGCCATCTTGTCCAGAGACTCTGGCTTGGTGGCGGCCATCTTGTCCAGAGACACTGGCTCGGCGGTGGCCATCTTGTCCAGAGACTCTGGCTCGGCGGCGGCGGCCATCTTCTCTGGAGACACTGGCTCGGCAGACGTGACGTGAACAGTCTCTGGATCGGCAGGCATGACGTGAACAGTCTCTGGATCGGCAGGCATGACGTGAACAGTCTCCAGATCGGCAGGCGTGACGTCAAGAGGCTCAGGTTCAGGAACAGGCTCAGACGCGTTCTCAGGAACAGAAAGAGGCTCAGGAAGCGTGGAGGCGGCCATCTCTGCTGAGGGCTCAAGTTCAGGCATGGCAGCGGCCATCTTTGCCGTAGATGATCTCTGAGGCGTGGCAGCGGCCACCTTGGCCGGAGGCAAACTCTCAGGCGACGTGGCGGCGGCCATCCTGGGAACCAGAATCAGGCGTGGCCGCCTTCTTGGCTGGAGACTCCCTAAAGCTGCTGCTAGATCCATTTGTGTTGGGTTCTTCTGTAACGATGCAGGGTTGAATCAAAGGAGGAAGCAGGATCCACGTGCAGCAGCTTTATTAGATAAACTCAAAACTAGACAGACAGACTTGGGTCCAGGAACAGGGTCCAGGAACAGGGTCCAGGAACAGGGTCCAGGAACAGGGTCCAGGAACAGGGTCCAGGAACAGGGTCCAGGAACAGGGTCCAGGAACAGGGTCCAGGAACAGGGTCCAGGAACAGGGTCCAGGAACAGGGTCCAGGAACAGGGTCCAGGAACAGGGTCCAGGAACATTACAAAGTCAAGAACCCACAAACACTGAAACAAGACACAGGGTTTAAATACAGAGACTAATAAGCTAAACAAGATAACAAGGGGGCGTGGCTAATCAGAAACACCTGGGGAGCCTAATAAACAAGAAAAACTACAAGGGACTACAAAATATGGCACAAGACAGGAAATGACAAAAGTCCACACAAGACAAGGGGAACATAAGACAGGAATCATAACCCTCTACTACATTGATATAGCAAAGAACTGTTATTAAGCATAGACTATATTAAGCATATAATAAATACATAGACGCCCTATTGGCCGCTTTGAAACGTTGCTGCGATACATCAACGCATCCGCCGTTTTGCTGAGGGCAAGACTGCGCTGTAAAATGCAAGTACGGGTGAGCTGCGGTTTTTCTGGATAATAACAACAAAAAAATTATATTTATCAACCGATTTCAGTGGTTTGTATGTGGTGTACAAAAAGTTCCATCTCTAGTTATTTAAAATCTCGATAGTTTTAATAAAGAATTGTCAAAGCTCAGGCTTGTCATGTATTTGGCTTTTTATTCTTGAATAAGAATTGTGAAGACCCCCCAATACTGAGATATAATTTAATTTTCACATTAAATGAACTAAAGGTTTCTTATTGTGGAAAAAGCATTTTCTGTCATTGACCCGATTTTACCAATAACAATGATAACTGATGGATCCTTTATGGTAATACATATGATAACGGTACAACTACATGCAAATAGTAAATATAAGATAAAGTGAGAAGTAATAGTCAATAAAATAAACAAACAGTATACAGCAAATAAAATAGTAATGAATAGTATAATTTTATAATATCATAAGTAAAATAATATAATAATAATATATTGATAATAGCATATAGTTTGTATAATACTATAATAATACCAATAGAATATGACATATCAATTTCAGAGTATAGCTAGACAATAAAAAATTAGTTAAATAGTGACTATGAATAGTACAATAATTTAAAGGAACACTTCGACTTTTTGGGACTTTAGCTTATTCACCGTATCCCCCAGAGTTAGATAAGTCCATACATACCTTTTTCATCTCCGTGCCAAGTAGCAGTGCTTCGCCTTCTGAGAAAATAGTTCCCAGTATTTAAACGTTTAAAAAATGGCTGTGTCTCATATGAACTTGTTATTTGTACACACTGTGACTATATAAATCACAACATGTAAATAGAAAAATGTTGGCGTTATTTTGTCACTTACTGGGATTAGTATGCTAGCTGTAGCCATTTAGATCCAGTCTTTGTGCTAAGCTAGGCTAGCGGTGGGTGCGTCAAACAGACATACAGCACGCACGGAGATGAGAAGGGTATGTATGGACTTATCTAACTCTGGGGGATACGGTGAATAAGCTAAAGTCCCAAAAAGTCAAAGTGTTCCTTTAACAGCATAACTATAATAGATTGATAATCGCATGTGGTATAATATTATAATAACAATAATAAGAAGAAGAACAGCAAATACAATGTAATATCAATTGCAGAATAATATAGACAATATAAAAAAAATATGAAACATTATAATATTGATCATTAAACTGACATTTAACAAAAAGAGATTTGTGTCATTTTATTTTATGTAGGCCTACATACAGTGAAGTACGGAAGCCCTGAACCGCAACGTAAAAAAAAAAAAAAAAAAAGCTATCATTTCGAGATTAAAGTCGAAATGTTTCGAGATTAAAGTCGAAATGTTTCGAGATTAAAGTCGAAATGTTTCGAGATTGAAGTCGAAATGTTTCGAGAATAAAGTCTTCCGTAGAAGTTGTGTGTGTGTGCTTGCCGTTATTTCACACGTGTGCGTGCGTGTGTGTGTGTAAATACATGCGCTTGTGAAGTCGAACTGCCGTCTATAATAGGCACCGTACGTTCTGGATACATTTTAAGTGCATCATTCTGTATCCAATCATTTGACCGGATCCCGTGATTTCCTCAAATATAATAACCACTGGTGGTTGAGGAAAGATTCCCTGAAATGATTGTAAAGCGCTTTTAAGTGTAGGCCTACAGTAGACATATGAAAGCGCTATATAAATGCCTCATTCATGCATTCATTCATTCATTCATAAAGCTGGATATCTTGATCCAGTCTGACAGTATATTTTATAACGTCCTATAGCCTGTCATGTTGGTAGACCTGTAGAATATCCCTTTGTTGAAAGCCCAGATAAAAGTAAAAAGCTATTATTTTGTGTAGATCCAGTTTACACACACACACACACGCATGAATGCCTGTGCGGCAATGTGAAATAACGGCAAGCACACACACAACTTCTACGGAAGACTTTATTCTTGAAACATTTCGACTTTAATCTCGAAACATTTCGACTTTAATCTCGAAATGATAGCTTTTTTTTTTTTTTTACATAATTTTTTTTTTTTTACATACTTTTTTTTTTTTTTTAACACATACTTTTTTATTTATTTTTTACATAATTTTTATTTTTTTTTACAGATTTTTTTATTTTTTTTACGTTGCGGTTCAGGGCTTCCGTAGTGAAGAGAATGTACATATAAAATAATTTAGATATTTTAAAATATTCCTACATAGGCTAACTTTATATAAAATAAAATGACACAACCCTGTCTCTTTTTGTTAAATTTCATTTTTTATGTTTTATTGATCAATAATAGCCATTATAACATAAGTAGCCTAAAAGGTATATGAAGCTATACAAGTCAAGAAATAAAGTAAACGATTCAGTCAAATATACAGCAGGCTACAACGTTAAAGTTAAATAGCCTAAATATATAAAGTTATGAAACTTCACTTTGCCCTCAGCCAATTAGTTTTGCCAGGGAACAAATTATAGATTAATGAGACCAAAGATCGCCCGTTAGATATACACAAGACAAATTATATCTCATGTTTAACCACTAGAATAGAGACATCAGAGCCAGGAGCAAACGTCAGCAGCACTAGCCGAGGTAAGGCTGTAAAGGGGGGGTACATGAGCGCTGAGCGCCCGGTGATCGCATATGGATCTCACAACTCCGAAAACGTCAGATCACATTTTTAAATAGGCACTATCTTTATAAATAAACCACAGATTTGAGCTTTGAACAACTACATTAATTGTCGACTGAAAAACTCTTAAAACTACATTTCGTGACACGATAACAGTAGTATTTTTAAATTTCGTGGCCTTTCTCCACTGAAAATAAAAATAGTAAATGAAATAGTGACTAGTACCTACCCGAAACGAGTACTTGTCATAAAAGTCGGTTTTAAGAAAATATAGATGAATATTTAGATTTCAGGAAATTTATTTTATAATATAAAATATAATGTAAGCTAAAACTGTAATATAAATCATGTCAACTCATGTTTCAACTTTCACAGCTAAGTTAACTAGCGACATCGCTAGCTATTTAGGTCTGACTGACTCCGGTGGCCAACTAACGTTACTATTACTAATTACAGTGAGGAAAATAAGTATTTGAACACCCTGCTATTTTGCAAGTTCTCCCACTTGGAAGTCATGGAGGGGTCTGAAATTGTCATCGTAGGTGCATGTCCACTGTGAGAGACATAATCTAAAAAAAAAATTCCAGAAATCACAATATATGATTTTTTAACTATTTATTTGTATGATACAGCTGCAAATAAGTATTTGAACACCTGTCTATCAGCTAGAATTCTGACCCTCAAAGACCTGTTAGTCTGCCTTTAAAATGTCCACCTCCACTCCATTTATTATCCTAAATTAGATGCACCTGTTTGAGGTCGTTAGCTGCATAAAGACACCTGTCCACCCCATACAATCAGTAAGAATCCAACTACTAACATGGCCAAGACCAAAGAGCTGTCCAAAGACACTAGAGACAAAATTGTACACCTCCACAAGGCTGGAAAGGGCTACGGGGAAATTGCCAAGCAGCTTGGTGAAAAAAGGTCCACTGTTGGAGCAATCATTAGAAAATGGAAGAAGCTAAACATGACTGTCAATCTCCCTCGGACTGGGGCTCCATGCAAGATCTCACCTTGTGGGGTCTCAATGATCCTAAGAAAGGTGAGAAATCAGCCCTATGAAAAGAAGGATACATAAATGAACACTTAGCGGCCTATCCTACCCTATCCTACCCCATAAGTCATTGCGCGCCGTTGACGACAGCATTTATTTATTTATTTTTAAAGGCGGCCGAGACTAAAGATCGGTGGTGGACAGCAAATTCACATTTAACTGTAAGTATTATGTTTCCATTTACTCAAATAGCTAGCGAAACCAGAGTTAAAGTTTCTTATGAACTTCTTAACTCCTTCGTCACCATTGCGTGGCTACATTTATCAGGTAGTTTTAGGCAAAACTTGTGGTAATAACGTTATTAGTTTAACAACCTATTTGTAATATTTACACTTGTGTGTTATAAGAAATATCACTCACCCAATAAAGCCCAAAACAATAAGAAAAGCAGTAGATAAGCCAATGGGGTTTCACTTTTATGTGTTTTTGTAGTGCTGTCATGCAAGCTATGTGGTTTTAACCAAATTTTAGTATACAGAAATATGATTTCTTAAGTATTTTGCATGTCTTGATGTGTCATATTTTGCAGTGTTAACAATGCACTTAAGATTGCTCCCCATACCCTTTTCTGCTTTTTTAGAACAATTCAGGAAAAAATGGGTCTATATATATATATATATATATATATATATATATATATATATATATATATATATATATATATAAAGAAAATTAATACACACATCTTTGCTGAAATGTATTGTCCTGTTATTGTTAACAAGCCATGGTTCATTTTAGGGATGTGCACGAATATTCGAATTTTCGAATATTCGATCTGTAATTATTATTCGAAAAATAAAATACTATTCGAATTTTATCGAATTTATGAAGCCGTAAATACTTTGCGGGTCGTAAATGCAGTGAATCCCTGATAAATCCCCAAGCACTAACTTGCAGTTATAATTAAATGCACTGGGTGGCACTGTGGCGCGTGTTTAACAAGTTGTTTGTATTTGATCATAATGTCGTCGTCTGCCTCGCGAAGTTTGGAATTACTAGTCGAAAATGAGGTTACTAAATGATTTTACAAAATGGAATTGCTTTTGATCAAATTAATTACTTAATCTGGAGTTTTAATATCATCACCACAATGAGAAATCACATGAAATCCAAACTGCAGTCGACTGAGGAAAGACAGCTGTCCCATCACTACATCACGACTGCAGGCAAGCGCAACTGTAGCGCGAGTGATCCGAGATGATAACTTATCTACCGGTAATAGCAAAATGATTTTGAGACATATTCTTCCTTTAAGTTTTCTTTGAGAGAGGTTTAAGAACAGAAAACGCAAAGTGCTGTTAGAAACTTAGAACTAGAACACCGTATCTTTGTCTCTGAAACGTCTGTCAGCGCAGCGCGTTTTCTCACTCGAGCATAAATTGCTGGCAGCGCCCCTCCATATGGATATTATTGTTTTTTCTCAACATAAACGTGAAACAATATAAACACGATAATCATATGCTGACTCGAGTGTATGTGTAACGTTCTTTACCATAACTGGCGCAATCTGCTACTCTGCTTTATTAGGCGTTTTTTCCGTTCGCGCTGCTTGAGCTTATATCCTTTTGTTCTTTATATTTTTTTTTGTTGTTGTTTACACATAGGCCTACTGTTTAATGTTTAACTTTAACATATATTGTAAGATTGTTGTGTATATTGCAAGCTTGTTGTGTATATTGCCTAATCGTAAGCTTCTTCAGAAATTGACAAAACTAAAAAAAAAAAAAGTACCTTAAAAAATAACGTCTTTTTCGTTGAACGTCATTTAAATAAACGAATATTCGAATATTCGAATTTTATGAGCCCGAAAACAGGCTGTTTTCTCTTCTTGAGAGAATGATTGAAAAATATATATATTTTCTACATATTCTTGTTTAAGTTTTTTCACTTTTATTTTTTAAAAGAAAAATTATGTACATTTATTTTTATGCAACTTTAAATGTGTAAATAAAAGTGAATGAATTGTTCTGGACATTGTTTATTTTTGTAATGACAGTAATACTTTCTACATGAAACAAATTCTATACCTTTTTATTTTTTCAAATAAAATTGGTAAATGAAAATCATTTGTTCTATAGGCTACATTAAAGTACTTTTTTCAACTATTTACAAAATACGTTAAGCATATCAAAATCAACATAAACATTTAATTTTACAATACATAAAATAAGAAAAATGATGTACACTCTATTGAGCTGAACTGCTGGACCGGGATGGGCTGCCCCTGGTAAGGCCTCCTGCTGGTGGGACATCATCTGGGATGGTCTCCAGAGCGTTTAAGTGCATATTTCCACTATCCACTAAGTTGTCTACCAACAGGTTTGCAGGGCTTATTCAATTGACGGCTTTCTGAAAAAAGTACTTTTAATAACTACTGCATTTATATTAGGCTACTACTGCATTACTGCGTATATGTTGCATTTAACTTCTGTATATTTTCAATATACAGTAATATCTGGTTGTTACATTATATACTTTTGTGTAGTTTAATGTAATCATATTGTGATGTGAGGGAAAAAAGTACTTCAGTAGGTTACTTAACATTTGTAAATGAATACTTAACGAAACATGCAGTTCCGAAAATTAAAGTAACAAAATGTAGGCTTATTGTCACAATATTAACAAATTGTTGCTAACTACAGCAGCGTCCCATATCAAAGGGCGCATCTGACGCGCTCGGACCGGTCTAGCCTACGGAGGATTGTTCTTGTCGCCTGGCAACCGTGACAGCTGCCGATGACGAGCGCGAGAAATACTGGACTTTTTATATTCAATTGGGTTTTATATTCAAACAGGGCTAAACCGAAAATACATGACCTGGCAGTGCCGGGGCTAAAAAGTCCTCACCATGTCCTCCAGTAAAATATAAAACATAAAAATGACAATAGCCAATTCTGGCTCCATAGCTGTTTACTCGGTTATCAAAATGAATGATCAGGATAGCAGCTGTCCTCTCGCACTGTTGCTTGGCGCCAGGAGCGGTGATCGGGAACACCTGTGCACAATTAGGAAATCCTAGGAAGGCTACATGGTGCGTCCTTCAGAGGACGCATAGGCTGCATCCTTGAAGTCTGCGTCCTTCGAAGGATGCAGCCTTCACATTGGGACACAGCTATAATGTACACATAGTGTCAGCCATCTTTTTTTGGAAGCTAAGCTAGCAGGCTCTTGTTCTGTGGAGAAAGCTGAGTAGTAGGGGTTACCATCCTCTTTTTCCCGGACATGTCCGGCCGTCGAGATCGTGGCGACTGTAGAACGCAAAAGCCGAATCCCGGACATTTTGGGCGATCTCAAAATCCTGGGCAGACTCGTCACGGAGACTCATGATAAAATGGCGTCTTTTCATTTTCGAGTCATAGTAGCCTAGTTGTATCATTTCTCCCGATACTGCCCTCTGTAACCGGTAGGCGTGACTTGGGAGTGGCCTCAGCGGAGCAAGTGCATTCTGGGAGTTGTCTTTCATCCACATGAGCCAAAAATAAATTTTCTGGCTTTTCTCAGTCTAGAAGGCACCAACTTCTAAAATAATGTCACATTTCTACTACATAAATGACCCATTTTAAATACACATTCATCTTTCCAGAGGTGAAGTATCCCTTTAACATATTTATCACTGTAAAATGTTTGATTCCTGCTGAATCCTGAATATGAATAAATAAATCCTGAATCTGCCTGATTTCTTAATGTTTCAGTGCTTTACTTCATCTATCGGGTGTGTTTTCAGACAGACTGTATGGATTTACACTGGTTCTCACACACTCGTCCACACCCAGAGCAAACATTCACAGAGCTGAAACAGTGCATTCCTCTGACAGAGTCTTTTGTTTCTTCATTCTCAGAGCGACTGGGTCTTTGTGCATTCTTTGCTCACAAAAAGGAGTCAAAGCATTTTTCCTGGACTTGTCGTCAATGAAAGGTAAAGACTGAAGACTGGGCGTTTTCCTGCTGCTCGTGACAAATGATCACATTAATGGTTCTGATCAGATCTAAACACTGCTGTTGTCCTCCTGAAAGCACAAATGCTAGTGGTGAGGCAAATATGTTTACAATGTAATCATATCTGCAAGATAAGACATGTAAAGTGTTCTGGTCTTCATGATAACCCTGTTGTAAAAAATCCCTTTAACATCCACTATCTGTCACATGTGAACTTTGACCTCATCACATTAAAGCAGAACTACCAGCTGTCATCTGTTGCCCACAGCTAGTTCTGTATTTTTCATCGGTTTATTGCATTTAATACAGCTTTGGCATTTTTTACCAAGTCTAATGTCTTCATGACTGTTATTTGAAAACTCAATCCATCCAGATTAACTCGCTAAAATTGTTGCTTTTAACAAGTCTGAACCAACTGTGTTAATTATAATCCAAAAACTGACATCTGATTGCACAGTTTTGCTTCATATGGTCAGATTACCAGTTCAGTGCTTTCAACCAACAACCGCTGCGTCTGAATCTCATATATGAGTTGGTACTTGTTCTAATTAAACAATGACTTCGTTCTAAAATGAGTGTGTAGGCTAGTATCTGGGCGTTCCACGTTCGCATGTTGTCATTATCACGTGACCAACAGCGCCATTGCGTCGTTCATAACATTGATGATGATGAGCGCCTTCGCCTCTTAACTGCTGCCTGATACAGTTTCAGTTACTGCAAGTCGTCCGATACTTCCTGAAACATCTTTACACGGACAGTCAGAAAGTCATTTTCATCTTATTTACTGAGTCGATCGCTGAGGATTTATAAACGCAGTAAGACTTGATTCCTGTTTACTTTCACTTTGTAAGAAAAATGATTTAATCTCTTTTAGTTTCTTATGAACCATTTTTTAAATTCCTGTTAGCAGTAGTACCTTTAAAATGGTAAAGATGAACTATTATTCTTTAAATCGTGTGTGTTTACGATATTTCTGTACTGATACACACTTTTACACAGTGGCTCTTTATCTTGCTGCAGATTATATGGAATATAACAGAGGTTATGTCGAGTCAGACGCATGAAATATAATGTTTATTAAAGCTGATTTGTTCCTCAGAGAGTCAGGATGGTGAACTGCTGCGGTCTCGTGTCGGAGAAGAATGAGCCAGGTAAACTCTCCACTGTGTGTGTGTGTGTGTGTTAAATACACCAGGGGCCCGTTCTTCGTACGTTGCTTATTACATCCGAGATCAAATGACACTTCCAAGATGATATCATCGTGCGAATCATGATCTGGCTAACTCGGTTCTTCGAACACACTTGCCGGATATGATTAGTATCGCTGGATTGAGTTATCTGAGATAATTGCGCGTTCATGCGCTGGTTTAAAAGGGGATATGTATCGGTAGTAGAAACATTGATCAGCAACGCTGCTATTGGCTGCTCAGCGTGGCCAAAGAGCGCGCTCGGTTTTTCTCCTCAGCAGAGCAAGAACTAATAGTCGAAGTTTATTCGGAATTTTAATGTTTAATCAAAACGCCAGGGAACACCTCAAAGTCTGCAAAAGCCAGGAGAGAGGACTGGCAAAAAGTAGCAGACAATTTAAATCCGTTAGAAGTGGCCATGTTAGATGTTTTTATCACTTATTAGCCTATATTTTTGTGTTTTAATATTTGCATAATTACTTTGTGCATTGTAATGTCAGAGTCACCACACTAGAACATGGGAACAAATAAAAGTGAAGTACAAAAATATTCTACATAATGGTAATTTTTAGTTATAGTCTCTTTTATAAAAGGCACTGTTAAATAAATGGTGTTCTGTTTATAAAAGCAAAAAGGAAAAAGCTGAGAAAAAATAGAAAAGATCTTAGTAGCCTACACTGTAAAATAATGTTTGCTGCATTAAATTAAGGCCGTATAGTCATTTCAACTGTTAAATCTTGAGTAATGATGAATTGCTTTGACTTGTGAAAGTGAAAACTGATAAACTTATGTTAATGTAAAAATATTTTGCCATGAGTTATTGATCACATTTTTCCCGAGTGTAGTTCATTGTAATGACATTGTGTTTTCCTCTTTTGAGCACTTTTACATAATACACCAACACTTGTATCTGTTCCCAAGAAAGTGGTGGCTGAAATATGTGCAGTAAGTGGACATTTTCTAACTTTCCAAAGGAAAGAAAGTATAAGACTTTGTAATGTCCATTTGTTTCCATTGGACAGTGAATAAACCCTCTCAGATAACTGTCATATGGAGGAACTAGCCTACATGCAGGTGCATAAATAACTTTACTTCATTTATACTTGTATGCTTTATGGCTGCAATATAAGTTGCAGGATTCCACATCTACAGAAAGGCCTACAGAAGAGTCTGCACAGACAGAGGACACATAGGCCTACAGGTGGGCAGTGGATAGCCAACTTCTCCTTTTTATGTGTTGCATGAGGCATGTGTCTAATATCTCTTGTTGAAGGCACTTGACCACTGGCTTGAAATAAAACTCAAGGAACTAAGCATATTTGTGTTTAATTAAACATTTAATGAAAAGTGGTTTTTGTTTGGCAATGTTGTGTAATATGGCACATGCAACAATGTCACAGGCCCTGTCAGGTGTGCAACCCTCAGACTTCTCAGACACTGACATCTTCCCTTTAGTTAGCCAAAGTTCATTTCATTGTGTGCCCTTGTCCTGGCTAGAGCTGCACTGTAACTGGTTTGGGTCAGGGAATGGGGTCATAAAACACCTGTCTGCAGGAACATGTCATAATCACCTATGAAAAAATGCAGTTCTGTTAGGATCAATAAGTGTATGTAAGACAGTGAACTTGATATTTAATTGTGGAACTTTTCTTACCACTTTCAAATAATGTGCATAAATGTGAATCTCTGAAAATGCTTAAGTCATGCACAGATCCTGGCCATTTTGCTTTCACATTTGTGATATGGAAGATTTTAGTCAACTGCCTTTTTTTTATTTGATATAATATTACTAATCTGGAATATTAAGAATCACAATAGTAACTGGGCTGCACATTTACATTGTGAACCCCCTTTCTGTTCACATAATCCCCTTCATTGAGGCCTTGACGGCAGTCTATGGTAGCCTATAGTCTATGGTACCAATCACGTTAGTGAAGCCTGAGTGACATATCTGTAATCGGCATGGCCATGATTGTATGATCTTCATAAAAAATTATGATAGCCTAAAAAAAAAAAAAAAAAAAAACTGCTTTACAACATTGGGTCTTAAGTGGCTTGGAAATGGCACAAAAAACAAAACAAAAAAAACACTAAAACTGTTTTTTAAACATAAAAGCGACAAAAAACGACAATCTCACGAATCACGAGACAAAATATATATCTCAGAAAGAAAGTGCACTATCGCGCTGCGCTGGACTTCCCGTATCAGCTCCGCTTATGAAGCCGGGATCTAATCCTGTTTACATGAAATAAGCTGCTCCCGAGCAGGTTTAAGATTGCGCACATGTTGCTATGACAGCAAGTCCAGGATGAGCGTTGAAGAACCAAACAATCCAGGATCATGCCAAATCACCAACAATCAAATCCAGCTAAGTGAGTTAGCGACATACGAAGAACGGACCCCAGGTATAAACTCTCCACTGTGTGTGTGTGTGTGTGTTTATACACCAGGTATAAACTCTCCACTGTGTGTGTGTGTGTGTGTGTGTGTGTGTGCGTGTGTGTGTGTGTGTGTGTGTGTGTGTGTGCGTGCGCAGATCTTCTGATGTGTGTGTGTGTGCGCAGATCTTCTGATGTGTGTGTGTTTGTGCAGATCTTCTGATGTGTGTGTGTGTGTGTCTCAATTCCTCTGGTGTGTGTGTGTGTGTGTGCAGATCTTCTGATGTGTGTGTGTGTGTGTGTGTGTGTGTGTGTGTGTGTGTGTGTGTGTGTGTGTAGATCTTCTGATGTGTGTGTGTGTGTGCAGATCTTCTGATGTGTGTGTGTGTGTCTCTCAGTTGCTCTGGTGTGTGTGTTTTTGCAGATCTTCTGATTTGTGTGTGTGTGTGTCTCAGTTCCTCTGAAGAGCATCTCGGTGCAGCTGCAGGTTCGGGATCACGGGGTCTCTGTCAGCTCCAGTCTCCAGTATGTGAATGAGGAGGATCGAGCGCTGGAGGCCGTGTTCGTGTTCCCGCTGCCGGCCGACGCCGCCGTCTGCCACTTCAGCGCCCGGATCGAGGAGCAGGAGATCGTGGCGGAGCTGCAGGACAAGCAGAGCGTGAGTCTCCACACCTGAGGGCTGACAGATGTGATGATGTTAACAGGCTGTAGACAGCTTCACCTGAGGCAGGAGTGTTAAAGTCTCAGTCCGACAGACAGATGCTGGACTGTAGTTCAGTTCAAACCTGCTCAACACACGTCTGTCGCTTTCAAACAAGCCTAGGAAATCTATGCAAAGTTTTATACATTTGAATCTGTCCGTGGTTTTCTTTGATTTTTAAAATGTTTGTTCAGAGCACACATTACACAACAGAAGTTTTTGTTATCTTTCTACAGCAACCCATTTAATTCCGGAGAGATTGTGCAAATGCAGAATTTTGCCATGATAATGTTTTTGAAAACTTTGTACAGTGTCTCTTAGCCTTTGAATAAAATGTGTCTTTTTTTAGTGATGTGCCTTTTAAGGCTTGTACATGTGAAGTACCTCTGTTATGAATGGCCTCCTCTCTGTGATTGTGAAATCAGTAATAAATCTCACTGGTTTCAACTTTGCTGTAGTGTCTTATATAGTTGAGGAGGCCCTCAGGTGACCCCAGAAATTTACACCATTAGAAAACATTTTTTTCACAGATTTGGAAAGGGCCAGTCAAAGGTCTAATGAGGCTTTTGCAGTATCATGATTTACCTAAAATACAGCAATATTAATATTAATCAAAACATGGCATGGACATATACAGGAGTGGCAGTGTCCTCAGGTTTGATCCAGGTCTCAGTTATGGCCATGAGGTTGGGACTTTAATGAGTCGGTGTCTTTGCTCTTCATACAATGAGGGCTTCACACAAGGGCTTCACCAATTATATACACGCCTTATTCCTCGTTATTGAATACAGCAGGAATAGCCCTACTACTTAGCGAAGCGAAAATCAAAAGCTACCCGAGATGCACGACAAACAAAGAAACAAACAAGACTTCAGCACGCGTTTTACCACGGTAAACACAGTAAACAAAACAAAGTTTCCTAGCAACAAAGAACCGTGTTGAAATGAGAAAGGGTCCTGTCCTGTTGCTTGACCGCTTCTTCTCTTGCAGGCACGGGATCAGTATGATGATGCTGTGAGTTCAGGTCAGCAGGCGTTTCTGCTGGAAGAGAGTGATGAGAGTTCGGATGTCTTCAAACTGAGTGTCGGGTGTTTGTCTCCGGGTCAGAACGCCGTCATCAACATCGTCTATGTGATGGAGCTCAGCGTTCAGGCCGACCACGCACTGCGCTTCTGTCTGCCGGCCGTACTCAACCCCAGATACACACCCACAGGTGCGGTTTAACCCCAGACACACACCCTCAGGTGCGGTTTAACCCCAGATACACACCCACAGGTGGGGTTTAACCCCAGACACACACCCTCAGGTGCGGTTTAACCCCAGACACACACCCTCAGGTGCGGTTTAACCACAGATACACACCCAGAGGTGTGGTTTAACCCCAGACACACGCCCTCAGGTGCGGTTTAACCACAGATACACACCCAGAGGTGTGGTTTAACCCCAGATACACACCCACAGGTGGGGTTTAACCCCAGACACACGCCCTCAGGTGCGGTTTAACTCCAGACACATGCCCTCAGGTGCTGTTTAACCCCAGACACACACCCTCAGGTGCGGTTTAACCCCAGACACACACCCTCAGGTGCGGTTTAACCCCAGACACATGCCCTCAGGTGCGGTTTAACCCCAGACACACGCCCTCAGGTGCGGTTTAACCCCAGACACACCCTCAGGTGCGGTTTAACCCCAGACACACGCCCTCAGGTGCGGTTAAACCACACCTGAGGGTGTGTATCTGGAGTGTGTCTCTGGGGTTAAACTGTGTATATGGGGTTAAACCCCAAACACACGCCCTCAGGTGCGGTTTAACCCCAGACACACGCCCTCAGGTGCGGTTTAACCCCAGACACACGCCCTCTGGTGCGGTTTAACCCCAGACACACGCCCTCAGGTGTGGTTTAACCCCAGATACACACCCTCAGGTGCGGTTAAACCCCAGACACACGCCCTCAGGTGCGGTTTAACCCCAGATACACACCCTCAGATGCGGTTTAACCCCAGACACACGCCCTCAGGTGCGGTTCAACCCCAGACACATGCCCTCAGATCCGATTTAACCCCATATACACAGTTTAACCCCAGATACACACCCTCAGGTGTAGTTAAACCCCAGAGACATACTCCAAATACACACCCACAGGTGCAGTTTAACCCCAGATACACACCCTCAGGTGCGGTTTAACCCCAGATTCACACCCTCAGGTGTGGTTTAACCCCAGAAACACGCCCTCAGGTGCGGTTTAACCCCAGAAACATGCCCTCAGGTGCGGTTTAACCCCATACACACGCCCTCAGGTGCGGTTTAACCCCAGACACACGCCCTTAGGTGCGGTTAAACCCCAGACACATGCCCTCAGGTGCGGTTTAACCCCAGACACACACCCTCAGGTGTGGTTTAACCCCAGAAACACGCCCTCAGGTGCGGTTTAACCCCAGATACACACCCTCAGGTGTGGTTTAACCCCAGATACACACCCTCAGGTGCGGTTTAACCCCATACACACGCCCTCAGGTGCGGTTTAACCCCAGATACACACCCTCAGGTGCGGTTAAACCCCAGACACACGCCCTCAGGTGCGGTTTAATCCCCCAGACACATGCCCTCAGGTGCGGTTTAACCCCCCAGACACACGCCCTCAGGTGCGGTTAAACCCCAGACACACGCCCTCAGGTGCGGTTTAACACCATATACACAGTTTAACCCCAGATACACATCCTCAGGTGCAGTTAAACACCAGAGACACACTCCAGATACACACCTTCAGGTGTGGTTTAACCCCAAACACACACCCTCAGGTGCGGTTTAACCCCAGACACACACCCTCAGGTGTGGTTTAACCCCAGATACACACTCTCAGGTGCGGTTTAACCCCAAACACACCCCCTCAGGTGCGGTTTAACCCCAGGCACACACCCTCAGGTGTGGTTTAACCCCAGATACACGCCCTCAGGTGCGGTTTAACCCCAGAAACATGCCCTCAGATGCGGTTTAACCCCATATACACAGTTTAACCCCAGATACACACCCTCAGGTGTAGTTAAATCCCAGAGACATACTCCAAATACACACCCACAGGTGCAGTTTAACCCCAGATACACACCCTCAGGTGCAGTTTAACCCCAGAAACACGCCCTCAGGTGCGGTTTAACCCCAGAAACATGCCCTCAGGTGCGGTTTAACCCCAGACACACACCCTCAGGTGTGGTTTAACCCCAGAAACACGCCCTCAGGTGCGGTTTAACCCCAGATACACACCCTCAGGTGTGGTTTAACCCCAGATACACACCCTCAGGTGCGGTTTAACCCCATACACACGCCCTCAGGTGCGGTTTAACCCCAGACACACGCCCTTAGGTGCGGTTAAACCCCAGACACACGCCCTCAGGTGCGGTTTAACCCCCCAGACACACGCCCTCAGGTGCGGTTAAATCCCAGACACACGCCCTCAGGTGCGGTTTAACACCATATACACAGTTTAACCCCAGATACACATCCTCAGGTGCAGTTAAACACCAGAGACACACTCCAGATACACACCTTCAGGTGTGGTTTAACCCCAAACACACACCCTCAGGTGCGGTTTAACCCCAGACACACGCCCTCAGGTGCGGTTTAACCCCAGACACACACCCTCAGGTGTGGTTTAACCCCAGATACACGCCCTCAGGTGCGGTTTAACCCCAGAAACATGCCCTCAGATGCGGTTTAACCCCATATACACAGTTTAACCCCAGATACACACCCTCAGGTGTAGTTAAATCCCAGAGACATACTCCAAATACACACCCTCAGGTGCGGTTTAATCCCAGATACACACCCTCAGGTGCGGTTTAACCTCAGATACACACACCCTCAGGTGCGGTTTAACCCCAGATATACACGCCAGCAGGTGCGGTTTAACCCCAGATACACACCCTCAGGTGCGGTTTAACCTCAGATACACACACCCTCAGGTGCGGTTTAACCCCAGATACACACGCCAGCAGGTGCGGTTTAACCCCAGATACACACACCCTCAGGTGCGGTTTAACCCCAGATACACATGCCAGCAGGTGCGGTTTAACCCCAGATACACACACCCTCAGGTGCGGTTTAACCCCAGATACACACACCCTCAGGTGCGGTTTAACCCCAGATACACACACCCTCAGGTGCGGTTTAACCCCAGATACACATGCCAGCAGGTGCGGTTTAACCTTACACACAGGCCGCAACACTGACTGTCCACATCTTCACAAGTATTTTACCACTGTGTATTTCTACATAGTTTTAAAAAATCAGTTCTGTTCGATTTAAAGCAGCAAAGATTTTGAAAACAAAAATATAGACATAACATCTTTTTTATAAAACTATTCTTTCCAGAAAGCATAGTGAATGATGTAGTCAAACCTTTTACTTCCCCTACACTACTGGTCAAATGTTTATGAATGTTTGGCGGTTCGGCTCTGTATATTGATGCTGGTGTTGTATAGTATCTCTGTTTGTCCGTGTGATTCTCTCAGCTTCAGCCGCTGGTGTTCCAGAAGTTTTCTCAGCATCTGTTATTCCGTACACACTGTCTCTGAGTGTCGATGTGAGATCTTCAGACCGCATCTCCAGACTGGAGTCCAGCTGCCCTCTGGATCCTCTGGTGTTCCTCGACGCACACCACACTCACGCCACGGTACTCTGTGTGTGTGTGTGTTCATATTTGTGTACAGTTTTTATTGACCTAACGTCTGTAATGTGTGTGTAGGTGAGTCTGAGTGCTGGTCACCGGTTCGATAAGGATGTTGAGCTGCTTCTGTACTATGAGAATACCCATCAGCCCCGTGCTGTCGTGGAGGCCGGAGCAGCCACGGCTCAGCCAGGTACAGGCTTTAGTTTTTACATGAATTCAGTATGCTGTAAACATACTAATGTGTGATTTAAGGGGTTACTTCACCCTTAAAATTAAAATTAAGTCATTGTAGGCAAGAAGAAAGTCGTTTCACACTCACGACTGCAATTTAAAATATCCAACATTGTCAGTATGTGAGGTATGTGGGGTCGTATGTGAGTTGGCACACAGGACTTGATTAGTTCAGGGAGTTTGATTCGCTCTGCAGGATAGAGACTGTCATACAGTGTAACACATAGGGCTGGGTAAAAAATTGATTTCTCGATTTTAATCGATTCTCATTTTTATGAACCGATATCGATTCTTAAATCCCAAGAATCGATTAGTCATCCTGTTTTCAGTTGATGAATGAATGGAACATTGTAGTGCACATCCCATCCAATAAATCGCAATAATCTTTGTGAAAGTCTCAGATTTCAAATTACGTCCATTTTCTTACGAAATTCCAAAACATAAATACCGTTTTGGCGCTGTGGCGTGAGATCGCTCTGGCTCAGCTCAAGAGAAACAGCAGCACGGAGCGCACGTGATCTTCTCTTCCGCCTTAATAACACCAGTTAGAGCGCGGAATGAACATGAATGAAGTGTGTTAAAAGGTAGAGTACAGCTTATCGAAGTCCGTATCATGTCACATGGAATCACTCAATCAGTGTTTCAAACGTGGAAAGATGTCATTAAAATTGCTTGTAAACAATGTCATGTAACGTCACATTTACCTCAGAAAAACCATATCTAGTGACCATAAACTCGTCAGTCAGCGAGAAAAATTAACTCTAGAGAGGAGCATTTTGCTAAATATATGCACCATATTACATATTCATTATAATTTTTAATGTTCTTTAATATTTAATGCATGTTTGAATAAATCTAGCAAGTTTTTGACAACCACCATTTAAATGTTTACATTTCATATAACTTTATTATTATAAAAATAAATAAAAGTGTAATTTTAAGTTTTTATACAAATCATTTAATTTTTACCTTCAATATTATAGTAGGCTGATGAAGTCTAGTAGGCTCCAACTGACTCTCATAGTTTACAGCATTAGTTAAGAGATTTGTTAAGAGATTTGAAATTTGCCATGTATTGTTGCCTACCTGATATCCAAAATAATCAATATTGAATAGAATCGAGTCGAATCGGAATCGGAATCAAATTGAAATGCAAGCTTATGAATCGAAATCGAAGCGAATTGTGAAATTTGTGTCAATACCCAGCCCTTGTAACACGAATCATACAGAACAGAATTCGGGCCATTTACACCCTCTTACCCTGTTTACACTGTCTCTGTTTCAGGGTCTCTGATGGGTGACCCAGTGCTCATGATCAGTTTGTACCCAGAGTTCCCTGCAGACGTGATGTCATCGCTGGCATCTCAAGGCGAGTTTGTGTTTGTGGTTGACAGATCGGGCAGTATGGACTGCAGCATGCATAATGGGAAAGACGCACAGATGCGCATCGAAAGTGCAAGAGTAAGATTTCGTATTTCAGAAATTACACATATATATTGATTTATTGAGTCACTTTACTCACTGTACATGTCTCTACTGTACTCACTGTACATGAGTCTATACGGTACTCACTGTACATGTGTCTCTACTGTACTCACTGTACATGAGTCTATACGGTACTCACTGTACGTGTCTCTACTGTACTCACTGTACATGAGTCTATACGGTACTCACTGTACGTGTCTCTACTGTACTCGCTGTACATGAGTCTATACGGTACTCACTGTACGTGTCTCTACTGTACTCACTGTACATGAGTCTATACGGTACTCACTGTACGTGTCTCTACTGTACTCACTGTACATGTGTCTACTGTACTCACTGTACATGTGTCTACTGTACTCACTGTACATGAGTCTATACGGTACTCACTGTACATGTGTCTACTGTACTCACTGTACATGAGTCTATACGGTACTCACTGTACATGAGTCTATATGGTACTCACTGTACATGAGTCTATACGGTACTCACTGTACATGAGTCTATATGGTACTCACTGTACATGTGTCTACTGTACTCACTGTACATGAGTCTATACGGTACTCACCGTACGTGTCTCTACTGTACTCACTGTACATGAGTCTATACGGTACTCACTGTACGTGTCTACTGTACTCACTGTACATGAGTCTATACGGTACTCACTGTACATGTCTATACGGTACTCACTGTACATGTCTATACGGTACTCACTGTACATGTCTCTACTGTACTCACTGTACAAGAGTCTCTACTGTACTCATTGTACATGTGTCTACTGTACTCACTGTACATGAGTCTCTACTGTGCTCACTGTACATGAGTCTATACGGCACTCACTGTACATGTCTCTACTGTACTCTACTGTACTCTACTGTACTCACTGTACAAGAGTCTCTACTGTACTCATTGTACATGTGTCTACTGTACTCGCTGTACAAGAGTCTCTACTGTACTCATTGTACATGTGTCTACTGTACTCACTGTACATGAGTCTCTACTGTGCTCACTGTACATGAGTCTCTACTGTACTCACTGTATGTGTCTCTACTGTACTCACTGTACATGTCTCTACTGTACTCGCTGTACATGAGTCTATACGGTGCTCACTGTACATGTCTCTACTGCGCTCACTGTACATGAGTCTATACGGTGCTCACTGTACATGTCTACTGTACTCACTGTATATGTGTCTCTACTGTACTCACTGTACATGTCTCCACTGTACTCACTTTACATGAGTCTCTACGGTTCTCACTGTACATGTGTCTCTACTGTACTCACTGTACATGTGACTCTACTGTACTCACTGTACATGAGTCTCTACTGTACTCGCTGTACATGTGACTCTACTGTACTCACTGTACATGAGTCTCTACTGTACTCACTGTACATGAGTCTCTACTGTACTCACTGTATGTGTCTCTACTGTACTCACTGTACATGTCTCTACTGTACTCGCTGTACATGTGCCTATACTGTGCTCACTGTACATGAGTCTATACGGTGCTCACTGTACATGTCTCTACTGCGCTCACTGTACATGAGTCTATACGGTGCTCACTGTACATGTCTACTGTACTCACTGTATATGTGTCTCTACTGTACTCACTGTACATGTCTCCACTGTACTCACTTTACATGAGTCTCTACGGTTCTCACTGCACATGTGTCTCTACTGTACTCACTGTACAGAAGTCTCTACTGTACTCACTGTACGTGTCTCTATTGTTCTCACTGTACATGAGTCTATACGGTACTCGCTGTACATGTCTCTACTGTACTCTACTGTACTCACTGTACATGGGTCTCTACTGTGCTCACTGTACATAAGTCTCTACTGTACTCACTGTACGTGTCTCTACTGTACTCACTGTACATGAGTCTATACGGTGCTCACTGTACATGTCTCTACTGTACTCACTGTACATGAGTCTCTACGGTACTCACTGTACGTGTCTCTACTGTACTCACTGTACATGAGTCTATACGGTTCTCACTGTACATGTGTCTCTACTGTACTCACTGTACATGTGTCTCTACTGTACTCAATGTACATGAGTCTATACGGTACTCACATGTCTACTGTACTCACTGTACATGTGTCTCGACTGTACTCACTGTACATGTGTTTCTATTGTACTCACTGTACATGTGTCTCTACTGTACTCACTGTACATGTGTCTCTACTGTGCTCACTGTACATGAGTCTAAACTGTACTCACTTTACATGTGTCTCTACTCACTGTACATGATTATCTTTACTGTACTCACTGTACAGGAGTCTCTACTGTAGGGCTGCACGATTATGACATTGAAATTGTAATTGCGATATATTAATTACAATTATCACAATTTACATTAAAAAAAAAAAAAAAAAAAAAAAATATATATATATATATATATATCTATATAGGCATATTATAATACATGTTTACTTAAAAATTGTGAACACACACACACAAGTACTGTCCCCCTTTACTTAACATACACATAAATTGTAAGAATATGACTAATAGTAAAGACTACTAATAAATAAACATTAGGCCTATGCTAAAGCTATTAAATAGCAGTCCCAAACTAGTTTTTGTTAATACAATGTTGGTATGACCCACCACAGTCATTTAAAAATATAAAAAATAACACAAAGTGAAAATAAAGTGGCATTTTGGGGTTAATATTGAAACGACAGTTACCATGGTGAATACACAATATTAACAAGAACTGTTAATGAAACATGGAAACTTTTCCTGGTGAATAGAATGAAAATCATCCCTGCATGCAAGTCCTTCTCAGCTAAGACGCGACGTACCAGTAACGTGATTTATTGGTATTTTACTTTTATTTCGTGACTTACTAATTTACAACATAACAACGTTGCATGCTCGTAGTTTCCTTTGCTCATACAGTGAAGCGATACACAGCGCGCACCGCCGCATTTGTGCGTGCAATTGAAGAGTGTGCGCTACGAGCACAGTATAACGGCTGACAGGACAGGAACGTCCGTTTTTCTGAGGTGAAAGACTTTTTATTTCACCGTACACTTACGTCACTGCCTGGTAGTTCCTATTGTGCTGGGTTTTCTGAAGTAGTTGTGATTCGCCTCTCATAACATAACATGCTCTAAACACACGCACGCAGGGTGAATTTTTTTTTGTAATCGCGGCTTTGAACGATTACGTAATCGTGGCATCCGTAATCGTAATCGCGATTAGAAATTCGATTAATTGTGCAGCCCTACTCTACTGTACTCACTGTACATGAGTCTCTACTGTACTTATTGTACATGTGTCTCCACTGTACATGTGTCTCTACGGCACCCACTGTACATGAGTCTATACTGTACTTACTGTACATGTGTCTACTGTAATCACTGTACACGTGTCTCTACTGTACTCGAGTCTCTACTGTACTTACTGTACATGTGTCTCTACGGCACCCACTGTACGAGTCTCTACTGTACTCACTGTACAAGAGTCTCTACTGTACTCGCTGTACATGTCTCTACTGTACTCGCTGTACATGTGTCTCTACTGCATACCTGTCAACACTCCCGTTTTTCCCGGGTTTCTCCCGTTTTTTAGCCCTATCTCCCGGACCCCTCCCGGTTTGTTATTTCTCGCGGGAAACTCCCGTAATTTGCATGACCCAAACTCCTTTATGAATAATCGGACCAATATGTTTGTCTAATGTTGACCAGTTGCCAGATCTTGTATTAAATGCATTATATTCACACAATCCACACACCATATACAATTTCAACCCGTTTGTCACCTCAACCTGGCAACCTATAACCCAGTTGCGCAGTCGCGGAAAGTATAACCCGATAGACATGGCAGGTGAAGGCAGGGCCGGATTAACCATTAGGGCAGCTGGTCACTTGCCCAGGGGCACATGACATCTAAGGGGCACTGACAGGTAGGAGGAAATACACAGAAATTTAATAAAGTTATCAAACACTTTACATGGTCTTCACTGCATAAAGTGCATCTACGCGGGTTCACGCAGACTTTCCTCCCTCCCCGCTGAACGCCAGCGATTACTAATTCGTGAAATGCACTCCCGCTGGTTGAGCGCGGTAAAGTTCGTTTTAGGTTCGATATTAGCCGGACATTTGTTCTATACGGTCGGTAGTCTAACAAAGATATCAATAGCAAGATTAGTTTTAACATTATGTGACCATTCTATATCGACATGATGAAAATATTCATTCAAAATCATTCGTGCATTAATGCTGCATAATTATACCTGAGAATGCTTTGACGCGTTTGCACAGCACACGATGCTTAAGGGAACGTCTGCCAATTCCACCAACTGCGGTAAACGTAATCTATAATTTGTATTATTTAAAATTACTTTTAACATTTAAAAACAGACGTTTTCAAATTCCAAAGCTTGCAGAAGGTTCCTAATGGCAATACTGACTTAGGCTACAGCTTTCCTGGTAGCCTTGAGTGAATTAACTTGTCTAAGAAAATGATTCATAAAACGTATAAATATCAGTTGAGCCTATGTTTACTTTCGAAAATGAAAAGACTAAGTTCAGCTTTAGGAGGAGAAGAAATAGGCCAGGATAAGAATACTGAGAGAATAAGAAATATGAAGATGAGGAGAGAGCAGGTATTGACAAATAATCTAATGACAAGGTTTTAAAGCTAGCCTATTTCTTATAATTTTTTGGCCTTCAAAAGTCCTAAATTGCACATATGTAGATCAGAGAAATCCAAATTTTCTCGTGGGAGCATGCCCCCGAACCCCCCTAACTACGCCGGGGCCTTGAGTCTTGTTGCCCAGGGCACAGGAAATTGTTAATCCGGCCCTGGGTGAAGGCGGTGTCCCTGCAAAGAAACCGAAGTGCCACAGTGTTATATGTGTTTGTACCAGTGTTAAAAACTGCAGTGCAGTGTTTCTGTGATCTTTTGTTGTAATAAAATTACAATTAAAAAATCTAAAGAAATATTAATAAATTAAGTTATGTTTTCATTTATGGTTATTGCAATGTAAATAATACACTTAACACGTGCAGTACATTTCACAGCATGAGCTGTTAAGTGTACTGCACGTGAGGTGGATTCCCCCTCAACCGCTCCGAACGGTCCCCGCACAAATGTTGACAGGTATGCTCTACTGTACTCGCTGTACATGTGTCTCTACTGTACTCACTGTACATGTGTCTATACTGTACTCACTATACATGTGACTCTACAGCACTCACTGTACATGAGTCTCTACTGTACTCGCTGTACATGTGTCTCTACTGTACTCGCTGTACATGTGTCTCTACTGTACTCGCTGTACATGTGTCTCTACTGTACTCACTGTACATGTGTCTCTACTGTACTCACTGTACATGTGTCTCTACTGTACTCGCTGTACATGTGACTCTACTGTACTCACTGTACATGTGTCTCTACTGTACTCACTATACATGTGTCTCTACGGCACTCACTGTACATGTGTCTCTACTGTACTCGCTGTACATGTGTCTATACTGTACTCGCTGTACATGTGTCTATACTGTACTCACTGTACATGAGTCTCTACTGTACTCGCTGTACATGAGTCTCTACTGTACTCGCTGTACATGTGTCTATACTGTACTCGCTGTACATGTGTCTATACTGTACTCGCTGTACATGAGTCTCTACTGTACTCGCTGTACATGAGTCTCTACTGTACTCGCTGTACATGTGTCTATACTGTACTCGCTGTACATGTGTCTATACTGTACTCGCTGTACATGTCTATACTGTACTCGCTGTACATGAGTCTCTACTGTACTCGCTGTACATGGGACTCTACTGTACTCACTGTACATGTGACTCTACTGTACTCACTGTACATGTGTCTCTACTGTACTCACTGTACATGTGTCTATACTGTACTCACTGTACATGTGTCTATACTGTACTCACTGTACATGTGTCTCTACTGTACTCACTGCACATGTGTCTCTACTGTACTCACTGTACATGTGTCTCTACTGTACTCACTGTACATGTGTCTCTACTGTACTCGCTGTACATGTGTCTCTACTGTACTCGCTGTACATGTGACTCTACTGTACTCACTGTACATGTGACTCTACTGTACTCACTGTACATGTGTCTCTACTGTACTCACCGTACATGAGTCTCTACTGTACTCACCGTACATGAGTCTCTACTGTACTCACTATACATGTGTCTCTACGGCACTCACTGTACATGAGCCTCTACTGTACTCGCTGTACATGTGTCTATACTGTACTCGCTGTACATGTGTCTATACTGTACTCGCTGTACATGAGTCTCTACTGTACTCGCTGTACATGTGTCTATACTGTACTCGCTGTACATGTGTCTCTACTGTACTCGCTGTACATGTGTCTATACTGTACTCGCTGTACATGAGTCTCTACTGTACTCGCTGTACATGTGACTCTACTGTACTCGCTGTACATGGGACTCTACTGTACTCACTGTACATGTGACTCTACTGTACTCGCTGTACATGTGTCTCTACTGTACTCGCTGTACATGTGACTCCACTGTACTCACTGTACATGAGTCTCTACTGTACCCGCTGTACATGTGACTCTACTGTACTCACTGTACATGTGTCTATACTGTACTCACTGTACATGTGTCTATACTGTACTCACTGTACATGTGTCTCTACTGTACTCACTGCACATGTGTCTCTACTGTACTCACTGTACATGTGACTCTACTGTACTCACTGTACATGTGTCTCTACTGTACTCACCATACATGTGTCTCTACGGCACTCACTGCACATGAGTCTCTACTGTACTCGCTGTACATGTGTCTCTACTGTACTCGCTGTACATGTGACTCTACTGTACTCACTGTACATGTGACTCTACTGTACTCACCGTACATGTGTCTCTACTGTACTCACCGTACATGAGTCTCTACTGTACTCACTATACATGTGTCTCTACGGCACTCACTGTACATGAGTCTCTACTGTACTCGCTGTACATGTGTCTATACTGTACTCGCTGTACATGTGTCTCTACGGCACTCACTGTACATGAGTCTCTACTGTACTCGCTGTACATGTGACTCTACTGTACTCACTGTACATGAGTCTCCACTGTACCCACTGTACATGTGTCTCTACTGTACTCACTGTACATGTGTCTCTACTGTACCCACTGTACATGTGTCTCTACTGTACTCACTGCACATGTGTCTCTACTGTACTCACTGTACATGTGTCTCTACTGTACTCACTGCACATGTGTCTCTACTGTACTCGCTGTACATGTGACTCTACTGTACTCACTGTACATGAGTCTCTACTGTACTCGCTGTACATGTGACTCTACTGTACTCACTGTACATGTGTCTCTACTGTACCCACTGTACATGTGTCTCTACTGTACTCACTGCACATGTGTCTCTACTGTACCCACTGTACATGTGTCTCTACTGTACTCACTGCACATGTGTCTCTACTGTACTCACTGTACATGTGTCTCTACTGTACTCACTGTACATGTGTCTCTACTGTACTCGCTGTACATGTGACTCTACTGTACTCACTGTACATGAGTCTCTACTGTACTCGCTGTACATGTGACTCTACTGTACTCGCTGTACATGTGTCTCTACTGTACCCACTGTACATGTGTCTCTACTGTACTCACTGCACATGTGTCTCTACTGTACTCACTGTACATGTGTCTCTACTGTACTCACTGTACATGTGTCTCTACTGTACTCGCTGTACATGTGACTCTACTGTACTCACTGTACATGAGTCTCTACTGTACTCGCTGTACATGTGACTCTACTGTACTCACTGTACATGGGACTCTACTGTGCTCACTGTACATGAGTCTCTACTGTACTCACTGTACATGTGTCTCTACTGTACTCACTGTACATGAGTCTCTACTGTACTCGCTGTACATGTGACTCTACTGTACTCGCTGTACATGTGTCTCTACTGTACTCACTGCACATGTGTCTCTACTGTACTCACTGTACATGTGTCTCTACTGTACTCACTGTACATGTGTCTCTACTGTACTCACTGTACATGAGTCTCTACTGTACTCACTTTACATGTGTCTATTCACTGTACATGCTTATCTCTACTGTACTCACACACACACACACACACACACACACACACACTGTGTCTCTACTGTACTCACACACACACACACACACACACACACACACACACACACACACACTGTGTCTCTACTGTACTCACACACACACACACACACACACACACACACACACACACACACACACACACACACACACACACACACTGTCTCTGTAGGACACGCTGCTGCTGCTGCTGAAGAGTCTTCCCATGGGATGCTACTTCAACATCTATGGATTCGGCTCTCACTTCGAGTCCTTCTTCCCGTCAGTAAACACACCTTAGTTGTTCTGCAGGAATGATCTTGTGCTGGTCAGTGGTGGTTTAGTGAGAGCCTGTGGTGTGTGTCGTTGCAGTCAGAGTGTTGTGTACAGCGACGACACGATGGAAGAGGCTCTGAAGAGAGTGAAGAACATGAGGGCAGACATGGGCGGCACAGAGATCCTTCAGCCTCTGAAACACATCTACAGTCAGCCCTGTTTCCCGGATCACCCCCGACAGGTACACACTCATCATTCAACACGCTTCTGAACTCTGCTGAGGTGTGTTTCTGAGCCTGACTCTCTCTCAGCTGTTCATGTTCACTGATGGAGAGGTGTGGAACACCAAAGAGGTGCTGGACCTGGTGAAGAGTAACGTTTTCTCTCACAGGTGGGCGCTCACTACTCACTCCTGCTTTACTGATATCTCCCGCCTCACTTCAGGTTCACTTCATGTCAGACGGTCATGTTTCCTCAGGTGTTTCTCCTTCGGGATTGGGGAGGGTGCGAGTACGGCTCTCATCACAGGAATGGCCAGAGAAGGTTCAGGTCACGCTCAGTTCATCACAGGCACTGACCGCATGCAGCCCAAAGTAAGTTCTGCTCTGGACAGAATCAGTACGAGATGTTCAGGGTTTCTATTCACCACTCTCTCCTGTCCTTCTCTGTCAGGTGATGCAGTCGCTCCGGTTTGCTCTCCAGCCGGCTGTGGATAATATCTCTGTGGACTGGACCGTTCCCGAGGGCGTTACGGTGGACATGCTGTCTCCACCCATCAGTGCCCTGTTCCAGGGTCAGAGGGCGCTCATCTACGCTCAGCTGAAAGGACAGGTCAAAGCTTTTTAATCGGGTCCTATTACGCCCTTTTACGAAGTCTTGATTTTGTTTTTGGGTGTACTAGAATATGCTTTCATGCTTGATTGTTCAAAAAAACATTATTTTTAACATATTTTACATTACAGCTCCTCTCTCCCCAGTCTGTCCCGCACGTGTTGTTTAGTTCCGGTTTCGATGAAGTCTCTCCTTCCGAAATGCAAAATGTGCTGTGATTGGTTAGCTGGCCCAGTGCGTTGTGATTGGCAGCGCTTGGCGTGTGTTCGGGAAATGTCCTGCCCCTCCATAACCGAGAGTTCATCATGGTTCTGGAAGCTGTTCTTCATAACGTGCAGCACACAGATAAACATCGGGATTATAATGTCCAGGAACAGTGTTTAAAATAAAATTGTACCCATTCTATGTTCGTCAGAAGGTCAAACAAATTATGTTTTATTAACAAAGTTCGAGAGGAGCACGTTCAAATGATCTATCCAATCAATTCATCATCTGCAATTATCATATCTATCTGATCAGCATGAGAGGAGGCCTATATACGGTTAGGGTTTTTGGTAAAATTTACAGACGTTCAGATGTTTGCAATGAACAAATCAAACAAAAGTAATTGAAATAGCTCAACACAACAATTGTTTCAAGTGGTTTCCCCAAATTCAACTGAAAGTGCCACTCAAAATGATTCACCCCCTTCATGGCAAGCATCTTCAGTCCTCAGTAGAGCAGCCTTCTGCTGGCCTGAGCTGCTGAAGCGAGATGTGTAAGACAGCAGCTTCTGTTTCTGATGGATCTGAGCCCGTCCAGGAGACTGTGATGTGACTGTATCTCCCAGGACTTCTTCTGCAACCAAGCCTTGAGGAATCTGAGGAATGCTTGGGATCATTGTCCTGTTGAAGGTCCAAGCTTCAGCTTCCTCACTGACGGCATGATGTTTTCTCCTAGGATCTCCTGATACTTCAGTGACTCCATCTCTCCTTCCTCACGCTGCAGGTTTCCAGAGCCGGAGGATATAAATCGGCCGAGAGCATCACAAGCTCCTCATGCTGAACTTTGGACAGAGTTCTTCACAGCTGATGCTTCATTCTTCCTCCTCCCGACACACGCTGATCCAGAGGGGACTCTGGGATCGGGCCGAACCCCGAGAACTCGGAGATTCTCCTCGGACAGACGCCAGATCCTCTCCTCATTGACAGCAGCAGCTCATCCAAGCTTCGTCCGCTTTCCACGTATTCCAGAGGCGATTATTTAAATGAGGAACATTATGACTTCATAAAGCCCGGGAAAATCGCGTCGGAGTCCAAACGAGCCGCTCGATGTAGATCTTGGAAAGTGGATTCTGTTAAATAAAATATCTCCCTTTGGAGTGGACTTTGAGCTTTGAAACCTTGCAGATCTTTTTTATACTCAAACAGCAACATTACACACTAACTAAAGTTGAAAAAGTGAAAAAGCATAATAGGACCCCTTTAATGGTTTCATTTAAAGGGCTTTTGGAGACCAGAGCCACACTGTTTAAACCAAGGGCTCCTTAAAAGTTGCAGTCCGTAACTTTTTTTGTGTTAAAAATTATCCAAAATAATAATAATAAAAAAAACATAACCAGCCAGTGTTCAAAACTATCTTCTTGCCTTAGCCGGATTCAGATCGGTTAACTTTTAATAATGATTTTAATTCCAGTGGTACTGGTGGATTTCCATGGAAAATTCGAGCATGTCTTTGCGTCATTACGTCACATCTGTCCACATAAAGAAGGAGTCTCGGCTAGTAGGCTATATTGCGTGTGAGGATGTTCGAGGTGGAGATTTATAACCTTTTCTCACAACACTTGAAATAATTAAACTTATAGCGGATCCAGAATGTTTCAAACGACAATCACCACCAGT
>NC_137142.1:7500-77500 GCF_949319135.1 Squalius cephalus | reverse complement strand
TGTTCATCAGAGCCCTAAACTGTGTGTGTTCATCAGAGCCCTAAACTGTGTGTTCATCAGAGCCCTAAACTGTGTGTGTTCATCAGAGCCCTAAACTGTGTGTGTTCATCAGAGCCCTAAACTGTGTGTGTTCATCAGAGTCCTAAACTGTGTGTGTTCATCAGAGTCCTAAACTGTGTGTGTTCATCAGAGTCCTAAACTGTGTGTGTTCATCAGAGTCCTAAACTGTGTGTTCATCAGAGTCCTAAACTGTGTGTTCATCAGAGTCCTAAACTGTGTGTGTTCATCAGAGTCCTAAACTGTGTGTTCATCAGAGTCCTAAACTGTGTGTGTTCATCAGAGTCCTAAACTGTGTGTTCATCAGAGTCCTAAACTGTGTGTTCATCAGAGTCCTAAACTGTGTGTTCATCAGAGTCCTAAACTGTGTGTTCATCAGAGTCCTAAACTGTGTGTGTTCATCAGAGCCCTAAACTGTGTGTGTTCATCAGAGTCCTAAACTGTGTGTGTTCATCAGAGCCCTAAACTGTGTGTGTTCATCAGAGCCCTAAACTGTGTGTTCATCAGAGCCCTAAACTGTGTGTGTTCATCAGAGTCCTAAACTGTGTGTGTTCATCAGAGCCCTAAACTGTGTGTGTTCATCAGAGTCCTAAACTGTGTGTGTTCATCAGAGCCCTAAACTGTGTGTGTTCATCAGAGTCCTAAACTGTGTGTGTTCATCAGAGCCCGCGTCCCCGACGGACCCGTTGCTCCAGCTGGTCTCTCTTCAGAAGGCCTCGGGACACTGGGAACTCCAAGCTGCTCTCGCTGATGTGTTTGGGAAGACTGAGGACGAGCTGGCCAATCACAGACCAGCACAGGTGGGGCATATGATGTCATACACACACTGAACCAATCAGGACATATCTGAGGATGTGACGTGTGGTTGTGTGTTCCAGGTGGATGGGTCTGTGTGGGCCACGGTTCTGGCTCTGATCTGGTTACACACCTGTAGATCAGAGGACCAGGTTGAGTGGCAGTTTGTGGCCATGAAGGCGGAGGCGTGGATCCGCTCTCAGAAACGTGAGACTTTTAAATCGTTTGTTCGTTCGTTTGTTCGTTCAGTGATTGATGTTGACAGAAAACAGTAGTTAAAGTACTTTACAAACATTGACAAAGATTCTGTGTGAGTCAGTGCTGTACATGTTTTCGATGAGTGTTGATTGAGTTTGGATGTGTGTGTGTGTGTGTGTGTGTGTGTGTGTGTGTGTGTTTCAGCGGATGGCCTGTCTCAGTGTGTGTGTGACGGGAACCTCCTGTTGGGAGGTCATGTGACTGAAGACGCACTGGGAATCTGAAGACTGAAGAATCTTGTGCTGTCAGAAAACAAATAACTCACTCTTTATCATAAACATCTGGGGCCGTATTCACAAAGGATTTTAAGGCTAAAAGTAGCTCCTAACTGGCGAATTTAGGAGCAACTCCTAAAAATAATGGGCGTGTCACTCGTAACTTTAGGACTCCTAATTTTTTTGACTAAGAGTAATTCACGAAGCGTTTTAGCCCTAAAAGTAGCACCTAAGTCTGGGACAGCTTAAAAGAAGTCGAGAGGACTCCTAACTCACTAAGACCTTCACAAACTTTTTGTGGCATTTCACGTTGCGATGTTTTGAAATGCGTATGCGGCGCTACAGGAGCTTCCAATCGCGAGGGAACAATATAGGCATAACTAGGGATGCAATAACGCCACCAACAACAACCAAAACTAGGCTACTCATTGCATGTAAACTAATTGTAACGTTTCATTGTGAATCAAATTAAAATGTTCTTCTCTTTGCAAACGTAGGCAGAGGTATATAGTGACAGATTAATTCAATAATGTTGCAAAGATATTGCATCAATCCATATGTTTCATTAGGCTATAGGCTATTTGTTTTGCCTTACTCTTTATTCATTTAGGCTATTTATTCAGTTATTCATCATCTTCCGTCCTTCGCACTGCTTGTGTAGCGCACGCATTCTCAGACCTGTCGCCTGTCACTCATCATCGTAGGGGAGGGGTTTGGAATCATTCCCGTGTTACAATCATCAGCCAATCAAGGTGGTCACTTCAGTCAAGCTCGTGCATGAGTAATGACGTCATCTATAGCAACGAAGACTCACTCTTAGTTTAGGAGTTGTCATTTTTCTTTACTAAGAGTAGGTCTGAACGGCGTTGTGAATAACTTCTAAGAGAAAACTCCTAGCTAAAATCTTTTAGTGCGATTTAGGAGTACTCCTAGTGGTAAGATAAAATGCTTTGTGAATACGGCCCCTGTGTGTGTTTTTCTGGTATAAAAATAAAATAAAATCATAGAGTAAAACTGACAGATTTATTTCATTTTAGTATATGTAAGCTTTAGGGCCTGTCCTAAATTCATGTTATTGCTCTAAATATGATTCTAATTAAATAATCTTCTTGTGTTCTGAACTTACTATCATGATTCTGTCTTTCCTAAACTATTTTATTAAAGTCTTTCTTCACTAGCCATAATTATCTGGCTGATATTTAGAATGCATTACAGTTAAGAATTAGTCAGAAAAGAGATATTTGTAATTATTAACTGCCAAGGATGATCATTTTAATAATGGCTCCTTTCCACTGACCGGTACGGTACGGTATGGTACTTATGAGACCGTACCACTTTTTGGGTACCCTTCCGTTGGGGTTCCTAGCACAGTGGTATGGTACTAAAGGGTGGAGCTAGACTCACTGCAGGACGTTGATTGGTTGACAGAGAATCGTCACTTGCACGTGCTACAAGGGGAATGACAACATAAGAAGTGCCATTTTTTTAACATACAGTTGAAATATAATACTACTGTTACTGTGTCACGATATGTAGTTTTAAGAGTTTTTCAGGCGAGAATATAGTTTTTTAAAGCTCAAATCTGTGGTTTATTTATAAAGATTTATGAAAATTTGATCCAGGTTGTGAGATCCAGGCGATCGGCGCTCATGTACCCCGCCTGGAACAGCCTTTCCTCGGCTAGTCGTTCTGACCTTAGACGCCTACTCTGATGTCTCAGTAGTGGTTAAACATGAGATATTATTCATCTTGTGTAGACCTAGCATTCGATCTTTGGTCTTGTGAATTTATCATTTGTTTCCTGGCCAATCGTTTTGCCTGAGGGCTAAGTGAAATTTCATAATTTTATATTAAGGCTATTTAACTTTACCATTGTAACGTAAAGCGCTGACCTTGTATGTTTGACTGAATTGTTTGCTTGTATAGCTTCTTGTACTTTTTACTTATACTTTTATAATGGCTATTATTGATAAAACTGAAATTTAACAAAAAGAGACAGTTTAGTTTTGTCATTTTTAACTTTATTACAGTGAAGATGATCAGAGTACAGATCTGATCAACATGATCAGAGTTGCCTGAACCATATTAATAAGTCTAATATTTTTTAAATTTAAACGAAAAGAGGCAGGGTTATGTTAAATATTTTGTTTTGTTATAAATAGGCCAACGTTATATGCAGTGAATATAATCAATACGAGTTGCCTGAACCACATTTGTGTGGCTATAATGTTTAAGATTTCTTTTAATGAATTAACTAAAAGAGGCAGTGTGGTGTTTATAACATATTTCGGGTTTAGGACGGCAACATGTGAATACGTGTTTGACTGGTCTCCATACTGAACTGTATTTAACTAGTTAAAAACAAATGCATTCTCGACCAGCTCATTGTGATTTCATATAGTTAAAAAAGAAGAGACCCTACAAAGTAAAGTTTGAGTAAATAATCATCTAATTCAGAGGTTTACTGTGTAATGATATTTAGTAACGTAATATATCCATGTAGACACAAGGTGGCGCTGGAGGATAATTTACTGTGTTAACCATAGGCGGAGGGTGAACCCACTCCTGGGTAAGGCTAGGATGTGCGCTTCCCCTTGATGCATTTAAATAGATTTCCTACCACCTATAACCATGTCAGTTTTAACCAGTGTGTCGCCTAGCAACAACTTAAACGTCCCGGTATAAATGCTCCCGTTAACTAATTTGTTATTAACGCGACTATACGTTTACAAACTGTTAATTTTAGCAAAAAAGCAAGCAGTACTGTATGCCTGGCAGCCAATATAAATAAACACTGCCTTACCTAATGCAGCAAAATCCTGCGTTTAGACCTGGCATCATATGCGTTGATGTCCTCGTTGTTTAGTTTTGTGGTTATGGCAAGGCAAGGCAAGGCAAGTTTATTTATATAGCACATTTCATACACAATGGCAATTCAAAGTGCTTTACATAGAAGAAATTAAAATAATAAAAAGAAATAAGAATAATTAAAACAGTTTAGAAAAATAAAATACAGTACAGTTTCTCTAAGTCTTGTCTGGAAACAAAACATCTAATTCTTGCAATATTTTTCAGATGATAGTATGCTGATTTAGTTATTGCTTTGACATGACTACTGAAACTAAGGTCTGACTCTAGTGTCACACCGAGATTCCTGACCTGATTTTAGTTGTTTGACCCCTAGAGTGAAGGTATGCGTTCACCTTGAGAACTTCATCTTTGTTTCCAAACTCAATGACTTCAGTTTTGTCTTTGTTTAACTGAAGAGAGTTTTGGCACATCCAACTGTTGACTTCATCAATGCATTGGCACAGGGAGTCAATGGGGCTGTAATCGTTAGGCGAAAGGGCTAAGTAGATCTGTGTGTCGTCTGCATAGCTGTGGTAGATCTGTGTGTCGTCTGCATAGCTGTGGTAGAGCTGTGTGTCATCTGCATAGCTGTGGTAAGAGATTTGGTTCTCTCTCATTATTTGGCTCATTGGGAGCATATACAGGTTGAACAGGAGTGGCGCAAGAGTTGAGCCTTGAGGGACTCCGCATGTCATGGATGTCCACTCAGACTTATGATCTCCTATACTCACATAATAACCTCTCCCATCTAAGTATGACCTGAACCATTTTAGGACTATCCCAGAAAGCCCCACCCAGTTTTCCAGACTGTCAAGAAGTATGTTATGATCGACAGTGTCAAATGCAGCACTGAGGTCGAGTAGTACCAGCACTGATAATTTGCCTGAATCAGTATTTAAGCGAATATCGTTTATTATCTTTATGAGCGCTGTCTCTGTGCTGTGGTGTGTTCGGAAACCAGATTGAAAATTGTCAAAGTATCCATTCGAGCATAAGTCTTGTTCAGCTGATTGAAGACAACTTTTTCAATGATCTTGCCTATGAAAGGAAGATTTGAGATCGGTCTATAGTTGCTTAATATGGTCTTTTCCAGATTGTTCTTTTTCAGGAGGGGCTTGACAACTGCAGTTTTCAGGGAGTTTGGAAAACTCCCAGAGAGAAGTGAGGCATTTACCACTTCTAGGAGATCTGCTTCTAAACTGTTTAACACACTTTTGAAAAAAGCTGTGGGAAGTGTGTCAAGAGCGCAGGTTGATGTTTTAAGGTGCTGTATGGTTTCTTCAAAAATTTTGCCATCAATTTCTTTGAAATCAGACATAGTAACTACTTTCTCAGGTGGTTTGATCTGTCTGACCCCAGCGCAACTCAAGGATGTGCTGATCACCTTTCTGATATTATTGATTTTCTCAGAGAAGAAAGAAGCAAACTCACTGCACTTGTTGTCTGAGAGCATTTCACTGGGAATCTGGCTTGGAGGGTTTGTCAGTCTCTCTACAGTAGCAAAAAGAGTGCGTGTGTTGTTTAAATTACTGTTTATAATATTTGAGAAGAAAGTCTGTCTAGCTTTGCCTAGTTCCATATTGAAAGCATGAAGGCTGTCTTTGTAGATGTTATAATGGACTACAAGTTTAGTCTTCCGCCACATGCGCTCTGCTTTTCTGCATTGTCTTTTCATATTTTGCACTGCTGTTGAGTTTCTCCAAGGTGCTTTTTGTCTGCCACTCTTCTTCCTGACTTTAACAGGAGCAATATCATCAATTTCACTTTTAACTTTTGAGTTAAAAGAATCAAGGAGAAAATCAACAGAGTCTGCAGATATGCTTGGTGTTAAGGATATAGCCTTCATAAATAGTACACTAGTGTTCTCATTTAAGCATCTCTTCTTGACAGACACAGATCTAGCTTCAGTGGCAGGAGAGATCAATATATCAAAGAAAATACAGAAATGATCAGACAGTGCTACATCCTTAATAACAATCGATGAAATGTTTAGACCCTTACTGATAAGTAAATCTAGAGTGTGTCCACGATTGTCAAGTCAAGTCAAGTCATCTTCATTTATATAGCGCTTTTAACAACGTAGATTGTTTCAAAGCAGCTTTACAGAGATAAGCGTATAATTTAAGGTAACAGAGATTGTTTTGGCTTTATAGCAGAGTTAAGTTATTTCCATCTAAAGTTAGTTTTGATTGATTTGCTTCCGTCGCAACGATCATTTGTTATTAAATTAGGGGCCGCCAAGACGACACCATTCCCTCTACACAGACTTTAAACGCGAACCTGTGAGAAACACTGATGGCGTTCACATGAGCATTTAGAATGAGTTCTATAGTTATGTGCATTTGAAAATACGCAGGTTTGGAATTCCCTACAAGCCAAGCCTAAACAAAGTACTTGTCTTTCCTTATAAATTTTGATAAAGAATTTTATTTTATTTTGTTGCTTTGGGGTAGGAATGCGAAACGAATTTCCCGACAACGCCTTATCTGTAGAGTGGTAGAGGGATCCTCCATAGGGAGAGACTAGTTGGCACTTCAGCACTGCGTTGTCATCGGTCCAGGCGAAGGTCCTTCGTCAGATCTGGATACGGCCCGGATCCGGCAGGCTGCAGGAAAACCTCGGGATAAACACAGACACTAAAATTAGCGTAGATGCCATTCTTCTCATGATGTAACGAGTACATCAGGATTTATGGGAAGTGTTCCCGGTTCCGGCTGACCTAATCTATGCAGCCTAACATTAAATTATAGAAGTCTATAATGTATTATGTGAATGCTAAATCAAAGAGATGTGTCTTTAATCTGGCTTTGAACTGACAGAGTGTGTCTGCTTCCCGGACAATGTTAGGAAGACTGTTCCAGAGTTTTGGTGCTAAATAGGAGAAGGATCTACCGCCAGCAGTCGATTTAGATATTCTAGGTATTATTAACTGGCCGGAATTTTGAGATCGCAATAGACGTGAAGGACTATAATGCGTTAAGAGCTCGCTCAAGTACTGCGGAGCTAAACCATTAAGTGCTTTGTAAGTAATCAGCAATATTTTAAAATGTATGCGATGTTTAATAGGGAGCCAATGCAGTTTTGACAGAACCGGGCTAATATGGTCATACTTCCTGGTTCTGGTAAGAACTCGAGCTGCTACGTTTTGAACCAGCTGTAGTTTGTTTATTAAACGTGCAGGGCAACCACCCAGTAGAGCATTACAATAATCTAGCCTTGAGGTCATGAACGCATGAACTAATTGTTCCGCATTTGTCAATGAGAGCATATGGCGTAATTTAGATATATTTTTAAGATGGAAAAATGCAGTTTTACAGATACTAGACACGTGACTTTCAAATGAAAGATTGGTATCAAAGAGCACACCCAGGTTCCTAACCGACGACGAAGACTTAACAGAGCAGCCATCAAGTGTTAGACAGTATTCTAGGTTATTACGTGAGGAAGTTTTTTGTCCAATAATTAGAAACTCTGTTTTTTCAGAATTTAGAAGTAGGAAATTACGAGTCATCCAATTTTTTATATCTGCTATGCATTCCGTTAATTTTATGAATTGATAAGTTTCGTTAGGTTTTGAAGAAATATACAGCTGAGTATCGTCAGCATAACAGTGAAAGCTAATTCCATGTTTCCTAATGATATCTCCTAATGGTAGCATGTACAGAGTGAACAGCAGCGGTCCTAGTACTGAGCCTTGTGGTACGCCATACTGAACTTGTGAACGATGAGACATCTCATCATTTACTGCTACAAACTGATAACGGTCAGATAAGTATGATTTAAACCATGCTAGTGCATTTCCCGTAATGCCAACATTAAGTTCTAATCTATGTAAATGAACGTTGTGGTCAATGGTGTCAAATGCAGCACTAAGATCGAGTAACACTAATAGAGAGATACAACCACGATCGGATGATAAGAGCAAATCATTTGTGACTCTAACGAGAGCAGTCTCAGTACTATGGTACGGTCTAAATCCTGACTGGAAATCCTCGCAGATATCATTTCTTTCAAGAAAGGAACACAGTTGTGAGGATACTGCCTTTTCTAATATCTTTGACAGAAAAGGTAGATTCGAGATCGGCCTATAATTGACTAATTCTGTAGGATCAAGTTGCGTTTTTTTAACAAGCGGTTTAATCATAGCCAGCTTAAAGTTTTTTGGTACGTATCCTAGAGACAAAGATGAATTAATGATATTAAGAGGAGGATCTAGGACCTCTGGAAGCATCTCTTTCAGTAGCTTAGTTGGTATAGGGTCTAACATACATGTTGTTGATTTAGATGATTTAACGAGTTTAGTAAATTCTTCCTCTCCTATAGCAACGAATGAATCAAATTTTTCCTCAGGGAGACTACAATGCACTGCCTGATGTGATACTGTAGTAGACGGTTGCATAGTTATAATTTTGTCCCTGATATTATCAATCTTATAAGTGAAGAAGTTCATAAAATCATTACTGCTGTGTTGCTTGGAAACTTCTGGGCTTGAAGCTTTATTTTTCGTTAGTTTAGCCACCGTTTCAAATAAATACCTAGGATTATGTTTATTTTCTTCTAATAGGGTTGAAAAATAAGCAGATCTAGCAGCTTTTAAAGCCTCTCTGTAAGTAATCGAGCTCTCCTTCCATGAAATGCGAAATACCTCTAGTTTTGTTTTCTTCCAGTTGCGCTCCATTTTTCTGGCTGCTCTCTTAAGGGCCCGAGTGTGCTCGTTGTACCACGGCGTTGGACTATTTTCTTTAATCTTCTTTAAGCGCAACGGAGCAACTGTGTCTAAAGTGCTGGAAAAGAGAGAGTTAAAAGTTTCTGTTGCAATATCGAGTTCTTCTAAGCTATCTGGGATGCTGAGATGATGAAACTGATCAGGAAGATTATTAATAAAGCAATCTTTAGTAGCAGAAGTGATAGATCTAACATATTTGAAACACGGAGTCGGCTTTGCAGCCTTGGCTAAGTGCAAATTACACGAGACTAGATAATGATCTGAGATGTCATCGCTCTGCTGCAGAATTTCAACGGCATCAACATCTATTCCATGTGATAATATTAGATCTAGAGTATGATTACGACGATGAGTAGGTCCTGACACGTGTTGTCTAACTCCAATTGAATTTACAATGTCTTTAAATGCCAATCCCAATGCATCTTTTTCATTATCGATGTGTATATTAAAATCACCAACAATTAGTACTTTATCTGCAGTCAATATTAATTCTGATAGAAAGTCCGCAAATTCTTTGATAAAGTCTGTATGGTGCCCTGGTGGCCTGTATACAGTAGCCAGCACAAATCTCAAACGTGATTTATCGTTTACACTATATATTTTTACATTAAGCACCAATGCTTCAAAAGAATTATATTTGAAACTTGATTTCTTAGTGGTTTTGAAACTATTACTATAAATTACAGCAACTCCTCCCCCTTTGCGTTTCAGACGAGGTTCATGTTTATAACAGTAATCTTGCGGGGTTGATTCATTTAAAGTAATGTAATCGTTTGGTTTTAGCCAGGTTTCTGTCAAACACAGCACATCTAGGTTATTATCTGAAATCATATCATTAACAACGAGTGCTTTTGAAGTAAGCGATCGAATATTCAGCAACCCAAGCTTTAGCATTTGCTCATCTGTATTATAGCTGTTTTTTATTTGTTGAACATCAATTAAATTTTTAACCTTAGATGGGTTAAAACGTTTTTTTGGATTTCCAAATTCGGGGAACAGACACAGTCTCTATATGATGATAGCTAGGTGAAAGAGGCTCTATGTGATGGGATTTATCTGACCTTGGTGACGCGAGGCCGCTAGCAGACGGTCGGTTTAGCCAGTCTGTCTGCTTCCTGACCTGAGCCCCAGATTGTCATGTTTGAGCTCTAAGACTATGTGCCATATTACTAGAGAGAAGAGCAGCACCATCCCAGGAGGGATGAATACCATCTCTTTTCAACAGGTCAGGTTTGCCCCAAAAACTTTTCCAATTGTCTATGAATTCTATATTATTAAGCGGACACCACCGAGACAGCCAACCGTTAAGCGAACACAATCTACTAACTATCTCATCACTCCTGCGAACAGGAAGGGGGCCAGAGCAAATTACAGTCCTTGACATCGTACTTGCAAGTTCACACACCTCTTTAATATTAATTTTGGTGATCTCCGACTGGCGGAGTCGAACATCATTAGTGCCGACATGAATAATGATCTTAGAGAATTTACGATTAACATTAGCCAGCACTTTTAAATTTGCTTTGATGTCAGGTGCTCTGGCTCCTGGCAAACATGTGACTATGGTGGTTGGTGTCTCTATTTTCACGTTCCGTGTAATAGAATCGCCAATAACTAGGGCACAATCATTCTCAGTGGGTGTTTCACTGAGCGGGGCAAATCGATTTGTTATGGTAATCGGAACGGAAGAGTGGTTTTTAGATCCGCGACTAGAGCGATCCCTCACTGTCACCCATTTGCCCGGCTGCTCAGGCACTATTTCAGCCAGAACCGACTCATGTAAAGTGTTCACTATACTATGCGCATCCAAAACATCTGAAGCTCTAGCACTCTTACTATCCTCAATTAAAGTTTGGATGTGTGTTTCTAATTCTGAAATCTTCTCTGTCAACCTAACTGTCTCCTTACATTTATCACATATAAATCCTATATTGTCGACAGAGAAGGCTATGCTAAACATGTGACATGAAGTGCAGGTGACAATAACAGGACAAGACATTACTCACCGTGTTTGTTGACTGATTCTTACTCACCTGAGCTTTTATGTGGGAGATTGTGTGTGGGTCCATGTATATGCTGAGTCAGATCAAAAGTTTTTAAAACAGTTTTGATTTCTTTTGCCATATTGTTTTCTGCACTATCTATGTGGATGTTAAAATCTCCAGCAATGGCAAAACAGTCAAACTCTGTTATGTCACTCTCAATATGCAGCAGACTCAAGGATGAAAGTCTCTCCTGGCCCATTGTTGAACGCATCCAATTCTTTACGCGTCGCATAGCTGAAAAAGATCTCTCGCATGTTGCGGTCCCCACCGGTAATGTTAGAGCCAACTTGAAAAGTTTTTCGAAGTTTGGATAAAATCCAGTCGAGAGTGCCTCCTTAACGAAGTCAGGAGATGAGTGACGTGAGTTCAGTTTCAGTAAATTCATCTCAGTACATGCCAATTTAGGGTTGATAGAGAGGGTGGTCGCATATTTATTTAAAAGAAACTGCGCGCCTTCTGGGTCACATTTTAGCACTGCATCCACACTCTTTGCTATTCCCATGGTCTGAGTGGAAAACCGGGACTGACACTCACCCAACAGGGTATCCAAAACAGGAAAATAGAGCTGTTGGGCCCATTTCTCTTTCATGCTTTGTGTGATGTTTGTTTGGTATTCTCTTTGTCCAAGGGAACTTGTGACAACAGAGGAATCCAACGTAGCAGTTCTTTTCACAGTTCGCTTATGCGTAAGATTGCGTTCATCTTCACTGACTGAAATGTCAAGTGAATTACAGAATGCTTCAATCTCCATCCATAATTCGTCCCACTTTTCAGTGGTCCTCATGTTCTCAAGGCCATTTATTGTAGATTCCATGACACTTGAGGCCTGAGATAGTGTCGTGTCTTTCTTTTGTAGTGCCTTGTGTGCAACATGGATCATACTGAAAACATGGTAAAACACCAAAAGAGACACACAGAACGTGGCCTTCTTGAGATGGCTTAAGAGACCGGATGCCTCAACAAACCTGCGACAAGGGGGAACAGAGAGCTCGGAAAGAGTGGAGAGCAGGGCTCTTATAGAAGTCTTGACAGCTGCTATGTTTTTCCATCGACACGCCCATCGCGTGTCGCTGAGTGCTGTCAGTTCGTCTTTAACCCCGAGCTCCTTTTGGTGCTGCTGGTATGCATGGTGTGTGCCTGGTTGTGAGAAAAACACATACAGACTCTCGAGGATGTGAAAAAACGTAGATGCTGTACGATTTACCTTGCATGCATCGACCAAAACCAAATTCAACTTGTGGGCCATACAGTGAATGTACACCGCAGATGGATGGTCTTGACGGAGTTTCTGCTGAACTCCGTTTACGTGACCAGACATGACAGCCGCTCCGTCATAACTTTGTGCAACAATGGGTAAAGAGTAGATTCCACACACATCCAGAAAGTGCTTTATGTGTCCATAAATTCCAGTAGCATCAACTCTTTCAGAACAGTCAACAAATCCTAGAAATCTTTCCTTTATCTCCAGCTTCTCTGTGTACCTCACACACACGGCCATTTGTTCCTCTTTAAAACTTTAAAACACACAAAGCATGTGCTTCGTCCACTAGAACAGTAAAAAACCCATTGTTTTCGATGCCGCGGATTATTTTGTTTTTGACTTAACCAGAAGCAATTTCTAAAATTTCATTTTGTGTGTCAGGGCTCGTTAGATTGAACGGGGCCTTTAATCGAGCGCAGAAAGCATCGTCACGTCTGGCGTACCAGTCACACAGCTCCAAAAAGTTCCCACGATTTGCAGAAGTTTCTCTCTCGTCGTGCCCTCTCAGTGCAAGTCCTTGTTTTCCTATATATAGCAATATGTCAACAATGGATGTTGCATATTCCCTATTGCTCTGCACTGAGGTCCTGTGAGATTCACTTAACTGTGCAGCGATGGAACCAGTGGCTTTGGTTTGCTCAAAGCAGTGCCACTGATCACTGCACTGATGATGTGGTGCTCCATCTGCGTGCTTCTGTAACTTTGCTAATATATTCTTCCAGTCACATACTCCATTTGCAATAAAAGCAGGATCTCTGTATGCACCACTAGAACTGCACTGAAACAATCTACATGGGAAGCAGAAAATCGCGTCTGCCTCTTTGCTGTATTCAATGAATGAATATGTCTTATAGTAATCGGACGAAAATGACCGGTTCTGCTTACCGAACAATGTTTTTGGATATTTGGGCAAGTAGGGTTGTGATGGTCCAGTTTCCTTTGTGCCCAAATCCACAGGTGTGCTGCTTTTATTGGTAACACACTCAAAGATCCGTTCACAAGGCCTGGTGCAGCCAGACTCACCGGCTGTATCTGTTGATATCTGTGAAGACGAGCTTTCTTCTAAGTTTTTGTCAGATATTTGCACACTTGAATTGGATGGGTAAGGGCTGTAGTTTAGATCGTTGCAGCTTGAAGTCTTTGTCTTGAAAAATGTTCGTATGTCCATTATGTCAACTAAATTGGCTGCCAGCTCAAAATTAGCCTAATAGCCTAAATCACTTTTTTTTTCTAAAGCACATAAACCCGCGTTTTTAGGCGAGTGCCGGATATGGGTGTCATAAACTATTTTTAAAATGAATGAATTTGTATTTAAAGTGATCACAATTTAATAAAAACATTTTAATTTATGAATTATATTGCTTTCATTTATTTAAAAATTTATCCAAAAAAAAAAAAAAAATCCTGCATAAATTAATTATCTCTGCGCGTGCGCACGACATGCAATTTACGTTTTCCACAGACCACAGCTGAGGCAGCCCAGCCGCGCTTATCATTTGGTTTTGGAGTGGAGGAAACTGATCCTAGACCAGCAATTATGGGCAGCTTTTCTTTATAAAAGCAACTAGTAGTAGCAGGCAGGCTGCATTTGAGGGAGAAAATTTTACTCGAATTGTATATTGCTAGTCTCAAGTCCGTGGCCAGGGGAAGGCTAAGCCTTCCCCAGCCTTACACACGCTCCGCCTATGGTGTTAACTTAAAGAGAGGAACTGGGACTTTTATGTGATCACGGGGACAGGATGTTTTTAAAAGGAAATAAAATAAATGACTAGCACAAGCTAGCTGTTCATCACAACAATGTGTCATCATTGAAAATGGAATGAACATTACATACTGAATATGCCCGGCACTCGCAGCAAACCAGATAAGATGACGGAAAACGCAACGATGAAAGTAGCGGAAAACAGAATGGAAACTAACCAAGAAATTATTCTCAATGAGATATGAATGCTTAAAACGGAGCTACTTGTGAAAATAGACGAAAAGGCTGAGGTCCAGGCCACGGAGATAAAGACGCAATGTGAGCAACTGAGAGAGGAGTTTGGGACTGTAATGGGCCAAGCAGCCGCGAGAATGGCCACAATTGAGACGCGGGTGCTCTCGCTGGAAGAAGCAGAAAGCGGACATTCGGATGATGTGTGTACTCTGCAGCGAGAGGTGGCGAAACTTCAACAAGATGTCGCTACATTGGAAGCAAAAAATGAGGATCTTGAGGCCAGATCGCACCGTTGTAATCTACACATAGTGAAGGAGAGACGGGAGGAGGGAAAGCATATTCCCGACTTCATATCCGAGCTTCTCAAGGATTCGTTACAGCTGGACAAGGGCCCTGTAATAGATCGCGCACACAGAACCCTGAGATCGAGACCAGGAGACGATCAACCAGCAAGGGCAATTATAGTGAAATTTCACTATTTTCAGGAGAAGAAATTATTGATTAAGAAAGCCATGCAGAGAAGGGAGATTGTCACACCGGACGGAGACAAAATACACCTCTAGCCCGACTATACCCAAAGGTCGTGAAACAGCGATCAGCCTTCAATGAGGTGCGTGGACTACTCAGACGCTGTGAGGGTGTGCGTTACGGTCTGTTCCATCCTGCCGAGCTGAGAATCACCGCGAAAGATGGGGTGAGACGGAGTTTTAAAGATCCAAAACAGGCTATGGACTTTGTGAGAGACACTTTGAAACCCTAATACAAACGATGTGACCTTTAATATCTTGCTAATTAATGCATGGTGAGTTAAACTTTGTTTGATTGCTAATTGTTGATTATGGCACTTAGTATTTGAAGATAAAGTCGGTTGACAGTAATAGCCTACATTTAAGAGATACGTTATTTATATCTCTAGTATTCAACATCTTCCTGTAAATAAGAGAAATGCAGTTTGTGGCAATATTATTTTATCATAACAGTTCAGATTGGAGTTTAAGTCATTGGGACGAGTGACGTTAAGAGGATATGGTAACTGGTAGTATTAGCAGCCTTCTTTTAGAGGCCAGCTCAAGTTGTTGTTGTTGTTGTTGTTTTGTTTCTTTTTTTATATATATATATAAGCATATATGCATCTAATTGGGACAATGTAATTTTTTTTAAAGACCTCTTTACATGTCTTCCAGATCTTGACAGTCACCAGCTTATTTTAGGAGGTGATTTAAATTGTACACTCCACCCAGTGCTGGACCGATCTAAAGCATCATCTGGGTCACTTAGTAAATCAGCTCGATGTGTCAATGAGTTTATGCAAACTTATGGTATGGTCGACGCATGGAAATATAAGAATCCAACATCAAGGCAATATTCTTTTTTTCTGCAGCACATCAGATTTATTCAAGGATTGATTTCATCTTTATAGACAAGAGAATGTTACCACTACTTAGATCATGTGAATACACAGGTATAGTAATTTCCGACCATAGCCCTGTATTGATGACTCTCTGCTTTCCTAATAACATTCCACCCCAGAGTATGTGGAGATTCAACTCCAGATTATTGACAGATGAGAAGTTTGTTGATTTCTTATCCAATCAGATAGATTACTTCTTTGAAACAAACCGCTCACCAGGTATGACTCACTGCAATCTCTGGGAGACAATGAAGGCCTTCTTAAGAGGCCAAATAATTTCATACAGTGTAGGTATGAGGAAAAAAAGAATGGAGAGGATCAATCAGATTATCTCAAGGATAAATGATATAGATCAAGAACATTCTAGAACCCCCAATGCTACTCTATATAAGGAGAGAGGATTATTACAGTCAGAATTAGATAACCTGAATACAGAGGCAGAGGAGGCGTTGTATTTGAGATCTAAACAGCAAGCATTTGAGTATGGTGAAAGGGCTAGCAAGTTGCTTTCACACCACCTGAGATTGACAACTGAAGCTAATTATATAGCTGAAATTCAGACAGCAAACGAGTAACCACAGACCAGTTGAATATTAACAAGCAGTTTACATTTTTTTATGAGGAATTGTATACATCGGAGCCATGTGACAAGGCGAACATAGCAAGTTTTTTTTTTGCCAAATTAGAAATACCTACCATCAGTGAACAAAATAAAGCCAATCTTGAACAATCCATATCAACAGTGGAGATTGAACAAGCTATTAAACAAATGAAAAGTGGAAAAGCACCTGGCCCCGATGGGTTTATAATTGAATTCTATAAGAAGTTTTCAGGGAAATTATCCCCTATTTTGAAAGAAGTGTTTAAGGAAATAATTGAGCAAAAAATGTTACCACCAACAATGTCTCAGGCTATCATTACAGTTGTACACAAAAAAGGTAAAGATCGCCTAAAATGCGACACATATTGCCCTATAAGTTTGCTTTCAAATGATTATAAGATATTAGCTAAGGTTTTAGCAGTGATGTTGAATCCTGTCATGCAGTCTATTATTCATCAAGACCAGACAGGGTTCATACCTGGACGGCAGCTCTCAAGTAATCTACGAATACTATTCAATATACTTTACTCACAAGGCAGCCCACGGCTACCAGAGGTTCTGTTGTCGTTAGATGCACATAAAGCCTTTGATCACATAGAATACATGTATTTATTTACAGCTCTGAAACATTTTGGTTTTGGATCTAGTTTTTGCACTTGGATCAGTATACTCTATGCACATCCATCTGCTTGTATAAGAACCAATAGGGTAATATCAGACTATTTCTGTTTGCACAGGGGTACAAGGCAGGGCTGCCCCCTGTCACCACTCTTATTTAACATAGCGATAGAACCCCTAGCAATAGCTTTAAGGAAGGAGGCAGATTTGCTAGGTATAAATAGAGGTAGGAGCACCCACAAGATTTCGTTGTATGCAGATGACCTCATAATATATATATCCAACCCAGATATGTCCATACCTAAAGCGATAGAACATATAAATAGTTTTGGGGGAATATCAGGATATAAGATAAATTTTAATAAAAGTATATTATTCAATTAATAATGAGGCAAAGCAGTTAGACCTCAAGAAATTCCCATTCAAAACAACTTATGATTCCTTTAAGTATTTAGGAATTTCAGTGACAAATACATACAAAGAGCTATTTAAATGTAACTTCACTGTATTGATGTCACGGAGCGCGCGCCTGTCACTGAGCGCATGGGGGGAAAGATGAACTGCAATTCCCATCTTTCCCCCCTGCTATCATTAGTTCCCAGCCCTGCCTGGTTTTTCCACTCAGCATCATTACATCCACCTGTTAATCATTATCCACCCTTTATCTGGACTGCCTTGTTCTTTGTTTCTTTGTGAAGTGTTGTTTTGCCACGCTGCATGTTGCTACGTGTTTCCTTGGTGTTTTATGCCCAGTGCTTCCTTGTTTCGTTACCTGCTTCAATAAAGTTCTGCAGATGGATCCGACTGCCTCTACTTCGTCATTACAGAACACTTCACCACTACAGGATCCAGCAGACCTCCAGAGTCTTGCTTCCGAGGTTAATTCCCAGGCATCTGTGTTAATCACACACCAACAACAGCTGGCCAAGTTAACGAATCTCACCGAAGAACTTGTGAGGTCCGTTCATACTCTCACTCTGCAGAGCGCGGTCACTAATTCAGCTCAAGCTCCCGCTGCACCTGTGCACGTCACATCAAGCGTGAGTACGGCTTCAAGCAATCCCAAATTATCCCTTCCTGAGAAGTTTAACGGCTCACCAGCTGCCTGTAGAGGATTTCTGTTGCAGTGTGAATTATTCGTCAGCCAGCAACCCCAGCTTTATCCCAATGACGCGTCCCGCGTTTCATTCATCTGCTCATTGCTCACCGGGAGGGCGTTGGAGTGGGCGACTGCTCTCTGGTCTGGTGGTCATCATACCTTTCCCTCCTTTAACGTGTTTATGTCTCAATTCAGAGAGGTATTTGAACATCCCGCGGGCGGTAAGGAACCAGGGGAACAGCTCCTCACATTAAGTCAAGGGAATTCCACCGCGGCTGATTACACGCTTTCCTTCCGCACCCTGGCAGCACAGACGGGGTGGACAGAGGCACCTCTTAAACTGCTGTATCGAAGGGGGCTGCAAACGCATCTGCAAGGGGAATTGGCTTGTCGCGACGATGGGATGTCCCTCAGAGAACTTATGGAGCTTGCCATTCGTCTCGACAACCTCATCCGCTCCCGACGCACGCCTCTCACATCCTGTCTTTTCGCTCATCCTTCTTCCGGCACGGAGTACGAGCCCATGCAGGTCGGCTTCACACATCTCACCACGGAGGAACGTGAGAGAAGGATGCGGAATAAATTATGCCTGTACTGTGGCCAAGCCGGTCATCAGAGAGCTTCATGTCCTGTGAGATCCAGATCCAGTGATACTTCTGCGGTGAGTCCTTTGATTAATTCTCCCCGCTCTCTCTCCCTCGAAGTTTCATTGTATTTTAATGAAAATAGTTGTGAAACAAGAGCTTTAATTGACTCTGGTGCCGCTGGTAATTTTGTCGATTTGGAGTTTGCCTTGTCTAAAAATATCTTTCTCATTCCTTGTGAGTCTCATGTGGCATTGGCCGCTCTGGATGGACGCCCCCTGGGGACAGGGGAGGTACAATACATCACGCAGCCTCTGACGCTCAACTTCGGGTCTCGTCACACGGAGAGAATTCAGTTGTACACGATCAACTCACCCCTTCATCCAGTGATTTTGGGTTTGCCATGGCTGGAGAGACACAACCCTCTAATTTCCTGGGTCGACAGGAGAATCACTCAATGGTCCCCTTTCTGTCACGACCACTGCTTGCCTGCTCTCCATGGTCCTGAATCTAGCCACAGTTCCCCCGAGAAAATGAATCTGCAAGGAATTCCCGCGGTATATCATGATCTTGCCCAGGCATTCAGCGAGAGAGAGGCTTCACTTTTACCTCCACACCGGTCCAGCGACTGCGCTATTGAACTTCTAGCTAGAGCCGTTCCCCCGCACGGCCGTGTGTATCCACTTTCGCAACCGGAGACTGAGGCCATGAGATCGTATATCGAGGAACAGCTTGCTAAGGGATTTATCACCTCTTCCACATCTCCGGCGTCCGCGGGTTTTTTTCTTCGTCAAGAAGAAGGACGGGAGTCTTCGGCCCTGCATCGATTTCCGTGGTCTCAATGAGGTAACTGTGAAGTATCGTTATCCTCTGCCTTTAGTCCCTGCAGCCCTGGAGATGCTTCGCTCAGCCCGTTACTTCACCAAATTGGATTTGAGGAACGCTTACAACCTCATTCGCATACGGAGGGGTGACGAGTGGAAGACGGCCTTTTCTACGACCACAGGCCACTATGAGTATCGGGTAATGCCGTTCGGGCTGTCTAATAGTCCTTCTGTGTTCCAGTCTTTCGTTAATGAGGTCTTCCGGGACATGCTGAATCAGAGGGTTATTGTTTATATTGATGATATCTTGATTTTTTCAGAGACCCTTGAAGCTCATGTACGGGACGTGCGTGCAGTTCTCAAACGTTTGATTGAGAATCAGCTGTACGCCAAAGCTCAGAAGTGCGAGTTTCATCAGACTCGGATCACCTTCCTGGGATATGTCATCAGCGCTGAGGGGGTTCTCATGGATGACAGCAAGGTCAAAGCCGTGGTGGACTGGCCTCAACCTTCTTCTGTGAAAGAATTACAGCGATTTCTGGGTTTCGCCAACTTTTATCGTAGGTTTATTCGTAATTTCAGTCTCATTGTGGCTCCTCTCACATCTCTTCTCCAGGGCGGGAAGCGCTTCCGGTGGTCTTCTAAGTGCACTGCAGCGTTTAATCAGCTGAAAGAGAGATTCACTGCCGCACCCATCCTCCATCATCCAGACCCGGAGAGGGAGTTTCTTCGTGGAGGTTGCCGCCTCGAACACTGGAGTGGGTGCGATCCTGTCCCAACGTCACGGTAATCCCGCGAGAATGTTTCCCTGTGCCTTTTACTCCCGCAAGTTAAGCTCGGCGGAGCGCAATTATGATGTGGGTGACCGGGAGCTTCTAGCCATGAAGGCTGCCCAGGAAGAATGGAGGCACTGGTTGGAGGGGGCACGTCAACCTTTCACCGTCCTCACAGATCACCGAAACCTTGAGTACATCAGGTCCGCCAAGCGTTTGAATGCTCGTCAGGCTCGCTGGTCACTATTTTTCTCTCGTTTCAATTTCAGGATCACATACAGACCTGGGTCCAAGAACGGGAAGGCTGATGCTCTGTCTCGTCAGTTTGAGGATTTCAACGAAATCACCAAGCCAGAACCCATCCTACCTCCCACTCTGATCGTGGCACCTGTGCAGTGGGATATCATCTCGGAGGTCACTGAGGCTCAACAAGCTCATCCTGTACCGCCCGAGCTCCGTGAGCGGGTGCTTCAATGGGTTCACTGCACACTCAGCGCGGGACATCCAGGTATCTCTGCTACTGTACAGTTAGTCTCCAACCGCTTCTGGTGGTCTACACTCCGGGCTGATGTTATCAAATTTATCCATCAATGTTCCATCTGTAACACAGTCAAATCTTCCCACCTTAAACCTGCCGGTCTCTTACAGCCACTTCCAGTTCCTCAACGCCCGTGGTCCCACATCGCTGTGGATTTCGTAACAGATTTACCTCCGTCTCAGGGATTTACCACAGTGCTGTCAGTCGTGGATCGCTTCTCCAAGTCCTGTTGTTTCATCCCCCTTAAGGGTCTACCTACTGCCATGCAGACTGCGGAGGAACTTCTCAATCATGTATTTTGTCTTTTTGGCATCCCCGAGGACATTGTCTCCGACCGTGGTCCTCCGTTCACTTCCCGTGTTTGGAATGGACTCTGCTCCAAACTCAACATCAACGTCAGCCTCACCTCTGGATACCACCCGCAGTCTAACGGTCAGGTTGAACGGTTGAACCAGGACCTCATTCGGTTTCTGCGGACATACTGTTACGAGAACCAACAGGACTGGAGCCGATTCTTGGTCTGGGCAGAGTATGCCCAAAATTCCCTGGTAAAGCCTGCCACTGGTCTAACGCCCTTCCAATGCGTCTTAGGTTTCCAACCCCCTCTCTTCCCGTGGTCAGGAGAGCCGTCAGACCTCCCTGCGGTGGATACGTGGTTGCAACGCAGCGAGGCCACTTGGAATACCGCTCATGTCCATCTGCGACGTGCCATCCGCCACTTTCGACTTCATGCGGATCGAAGGAGACGTGAGGGTCCTCGGTATAGGCCCGGGCAGTGGGTGTGGCTTTCCACCCGTGATCTGCGTTTAAGGCTCCCAAGCAAGAAGTTATCCCCTCGCTTCATTGGGCCCTTCAAGATTCTTCGGCATATCACTCCGGTCTCGTTTCGTTTGGCTCTCCCAGCACATTATAGAATCTCACCCACCTTTCATATGTGTCTTTTCAGACCCGCTGCCGCTCCCAGGAGAGAGGAGGTCCAGGAGGGGGTCGGTTCCGTGCAGGCTCCCCCAATTGAGGTCGGAGGCGAGGAGGCGTACCGGGTACGAGATATCCTGGACTCCAGACGTCGCGGTGGGGTACTGCAATACTTGATTGACTGGGAGGGCTATGGCCCTGAAGAACGTTCCTGGGTCAGGTCTCAGGACGTCCTGGACCCTGCTCTTCTTACCACCTACCATCATACTCACCCAGATCGTCCTGCTCCAAGACCCCGTGGAAGACCCCGTCGTCGTTCAGGTCCTCGCTTCCGGAGCCGCTCGCAGGGTGGGGGCTCTGTCACGGAGCGCGCGCCTGTCACTGAGCGTGCACCTTCACCTCTCTCCGGTCTCATTCGCTCTTTGTCACCTGAATTCTAGAACTGCAATTCCCATCTTTCCCCCCTGCTATCATTAGTTCCCAGCCCTGCCTGGTTTTTCCACTCAGCATCATTACATCCACCTGTTAATCATTATCCACCCTTTATCTGGACTGCCTTGTTCTTTGTTTCTTTGTGAAGTGTTGTTTTGCCACGCTGCATGTTGCTACGTGTTTCCTTGGTGTTTTATGCCCAGTGCTTCCTTGTTTCGTTACCTGCTTCAATAAAGTTCTGCAGATGGATCCGACTGCCTCTACTTCGTCATTACAATTGATGGAAAAAACTAAAAAAGATTTAAACCGATGGTCCTTACTACCTATTTCACTGGCAGGCAGAATAAACCTAAAGCAAACTGCGAAATCACAAGATGTCACAGACAGAATAAACCCAAAGCAAACTGCGAAATCACAAGATGGCCGCCACAGCACGGTCGCAGCAGTCTCGCTCGGAACATTGCAATTTTAACCCTAAGTTTTTTAAACCTATAACTCGTTTAAAGACTGTTCAGTGTTTTACTATCCTTAATCCACCTAGAAATGTGACATTCACTGTCCTGCTAACACTCTGCGTCCTTTCCTGCTTGTATCGTCACCTGTTTCTACCCAAGGAGAACGAAAGAGCTTATTTTCCAGTAGCTCGTAGTCAACTCCTTTTGTACTCTAAGTTTCTGGATGAAGGGCATTCAAGAGTACAAGAAACATACAGGAGAGAAAACGGGACGTGGAACATCCGGACTGCACTATTGCATTTTGTAGTAATGATTCTGCTGGCAGGGGATGTTGAACTAAATCCCGGAGCGCAGGGGCTAGTGGCAGAGCCCGACGGGCTAGCTCCGACGACGCTAATGCCACCACCAGCTTCCACATCCAGTAGCGGGCCGCAGGCTAGCGCCTGAGCCACGAACGCCTGCAACTGGCAGTGGGTTAGCATCGGAGCTTCCATCTCCAGCGGCAGGCCACGGGCTGGCACCTGAACCATGAACGCCTGCAACTGGCGGCGGGTTGGCATTGGAGCGTCCACCTCCAGCGGCGGGTAGCGGGCTGGCACCTGAGACACGAACATCAGCAGCTGGCGGCAGGTTGGCATTGGAGCTTCCATCTCCAGCGGCGGGTAGCGGACTAGTACCGGAGCTACGACCACGAGCAGCGGGGCTCATTGGACTAGCGACAGGGCTGATAAAACTTCCACCACCAAAACCTACAACTACTAAGGTATCAAACAGACAATTGCAAACTAAACCTTAACAAACTGTTAACCATGCGAAAATTCTATGGGACCCTGAAGCTAAACCAAAGGGGATTTTTGGTGGTCACATTAATATTAGAAGTCTTCCATCTAAAACCGAACAATTGGAAAAATTATTATATGACTCAAATCTGGACTACCTAGGGCTCACCGAAACTTGGTTGAAAACAAATACCCCTGCAGGTGCCTATACTATTCAAAATTATAATTTATTTAGAAGAGACAGACCACATAAAAAAGGAGGTGGTGTGCTGTTATATGTTAAAAGGAATATCCAATGCAAGCAGATGGTTCTTCCCGAAAATGGCTTGGAATGTGTGGGAGTTACGATTTGTCTATCCCCTGAAATGTCTTTTAATGTTGTAGTATTATATAGGCCGCCTAACGAGAAGGATGCATTTTTCGATATGTTAAAAGATGTATTCAAAGTCTGTAGCAACAAGGAAGCTTTTTTTATGGGGGATTTTAACTTAAAATGGTTGGATAAAACACGTTCCAATAAGTTAAGGCACCTTGCCAAACAGTTTAATCTAACTCAAATGATAAAGAATCCAACTAGAATAACTAGCTCCACTAAAACACTGCTAGATTTGATATTCACTAATAAGTCAGATCGTGTCAATAAAACCTGTAATTTAATAACCGGTTTATCGGACCATAATCTAACACTGGTCTCTAGGAAACTGTCCAAGACCCGTTATAGAAATCAAAATAGAGAAAAGACCTATATATCACTTATTCCTAAGCGTGACATGGAACTCTTGGATACTGAAATAAAAACTACTGTCCAAAATAGTTTAGTTTGTGGCCAAGACTGTGAGCTGGCCTGTAGCACTCTTAAAAATACAATTACTCAAATTCTCTCTAAATACACAAAAAGGCAACCGTGAAAATTTTAAAGTAAAAAAACCTTACCATGGCTAAGTGAGAGGTTATGGCTTTTAATGAAAGATAGAGATGCTGCCCTAAAAAAGTATCTCAAGTCAAGGTTGGGGACTGACCAGTTGATTTTCAAAAGCCTGAGAAATAAAGTCACAGGACAGCTCAGAAGAGCAAAAGCAGACTTTTTCTTAGAAATAATTAAACAGGCTAAAGGGAATAGTAAAATGATATGGAAGTGTATTGACAATTTATCTGGGAAAGAGCGGACTAAAAATGGACCTATCGAACTTAACATAAACATTGACAACAATGCAACACTCACACCTGGAACACAAGCCACTGCAAAGGTCAGCTTAATGATTGCCAACATGTTTAATGACTACTTCATCACTTCAATTCTGGAACTAAGTAAACCCTCAGAGCTGCTTTTAACACCATCTACAGCCATTGTTGGGGCCACGGCTGCTGGTCCCACAGGAGGACCACAACCCACTCTGGAGGAAGTACTGAACTTTGAATGTGTAAATGAAGGCAAGGTCAACAAAGTTATTACATCACTCTCTAACTCGAGAGCAAAGGACTCATGGGGTCTTGATTCGCTGTTACTAAAAAAATATAAAGAGGACTTTGCAGAACCAATTGCGCACATAATTAATCAATCGTTTAGAGAGTGTCTATTCCCTTTGTCCTGTAAGACTGCAATTGTCACGCCCATTTTTAAATCAGGAAATAGAAAGGACATTAAGAATTATAGACCCATTAGTATACTGCCTGCAGTTTCTAAAGTTATTGAAAAAATTGTCGCCGAACAGCTGACTGAGCACCTCGACAATGGAAATATGTTACATCCCATGCAATTTGGCTTCCGACCCAAACACTCCACCGACACAGCTTGTTGTTATTTCCTCAAGGTGATCAAATCCAGTCTGGAGAAGGGAGGGGTGGTTGGGGCCGTTTTTCTGGATCTACGTAAGGCATTCGACACCTTTAACCACTCAGTGCTGCTGACAAAACTGTGGAATTTCAATCTCGCTGCAAACACTATTAGTTGGCTTCAATCATACCTAGCAGACCGTTACCAGTGCGTAAGAATAAATTATAAAACTTCATCGTTCAGATCCTGTACTACAGGGGTACCCCAGGGGTCTATTCTGGGGCCATTGCTCTTCAGTTTGTACATCAATGACCTACCTTCCATCCAGTGTTGGGAAGGATACTTTCAAAATGTATTCCGTTACAGAATACAGAATACATGCCCAAAAATGTCATTTGTAACGTATTCCGTTACTTTACTCAATCTGAGTAACGTATTCTGAATACTTGGATTACTTCCACATTGAATTGCATTTTATAAGTGTCGGACATCAAATCCTGCTTAATAAACAGGCCTATTCTTGTGGGGTGCGGTGAATGCTGTGGTGACGTATAAAGCACCTAAAAGCTGTCACAAAGAACCGGCAAAAGTAATAATTATGAATATGTCAAATATAGAAAGGAGATATTTTAATTGTTTATTAATAAACAAGTGTTTTCTTTGTCAGTGTCGGCTACAAAGATGAAGTTGACGATGCTGACTCTCGCGATCTTCGCAGTAGCCTAGTGAACGTGCCTGAAAGAAATGCACATTTCATACGGATGCGCTGCGTGTTGCGGTGCGTATGTGGTACAGGAGAGCAGCTCGCGCTATAGTGCTTTCACATATGATGCGTTTGGAGTGCGTAACTGATCCACTGATACCACAAACACATACACAATATTTGTATTTCAAATCCAGAAGTTTTCAGCAACTTTTATTTAAAAAAAGTTTTGTCATCGGTGCAATTTTCTTTGTAGCCTACACATATACACTCTTTAATAGACATATTTAAGTTTAAACAATTTAAACAACGTATTAATCAATGCATTACTTCTATATAGATTAAGTTGTGCAAGCAAGTGGTAACATATGTAACATGTAGGCTATTAAAATCGCAAACATTTTAAATTAAAACTTAAAATTGACAAAAACAGCCGACTCTCATGCCTTTTCTTTTGCATTTAAATTTTAATACAATAGGCTAAATCTTGCATGCCACAAATAACTTGTTTTTCAACCTCCACGAATCAGACGAGTGTTGTTCATTATTTCGCCTTGTTAAAGTAAACTGTAGGCCTAGTTTTCATTGTTTTACCCCGGTCTTAAAGTAAAAAGATGACTGTGAAAAAAAAGCAGTAGGCCTATTTAATTAAATACATTTATGATGGTATTACTACATTTTATTTAATTAAATGCATTTATGGTGAAATTACTACATTTTCAAATCAATCTGTGTTCATTTTGACCACGAACCATGCGCTGTCACTTTAATTCAGCGTTTGCGGCACAGCAGAAATACACTCGGTGCGGAAACGGATAAACGGACCGCAGTGTGAAAGCTCTAACTTGTTAACATGGGTACGAAAAAAAAAATACGTACTGCAAACAGAGTATGTGTGAAACGGGCGTTCATTTATGAGACCAGCTCCAGTTCACGCGCTGGCGCCTCCGTGTCCTGATTATTGTCTGCTATATTTACTTAAATCCAGGCAATTGGTTGATGAAACATTGATTAAAATTAAGATACAATTAATACAAAACGAAATTCACTTTAAAGAAAGGCTTTGTGCTTTCTGTTTGAGGTCTCTGTGAAAGTTTTAAAGCAGTCTTTTAGTGCCGCTTTCAGAGCGCTCACGTCCGTAACGGAGAACTGTCACGTCTGTAACATTGTTTTTTTTTTTTCTCATAAATGCGAATACGAAAAATAAAATAAAATAAATATTTTATGTTCTGTGGAGAGCCAACCCTTCTTCATCCGGTGAGTAGTATTACTTTTGGTTTGCGCAGTGTAATTCACAGATTGGCACCTAAAAGTTAAAGATTTTTTGTGTCATGCATGTTTTATTTCCCTCATATTAAATATAAAACGCATGTAGACCGATATTTTTCTAATGTCTGGACTCCTTTATTAAGGGAGTATGGATATGTACAGACGTTTCACTATTGGCATTAATGCATTTTCTGAGAATTTATATTTCAAGTTTTGACTGCACGTATTTGAAAAAACAAAAACAAAAATGTAGGCCTATTTTAAGATGCTTCTTCAGGTTGAAGGTGGAGTTGGACGCTGAAAGGAGGTTGGTTGCTGGCAAGCAGAGGTTGCACTGCACAGTTATATTTCGTGCTCCCTTCTCTTTCTTTAATGTGAAATGCTGTTTGAATTTCCAAGATAGAAACGCATTCTTGCCCTGGCTCTGTTGTTCCGGCTCCATCTCTACCTCTAGCTCCCGCTGCTCCTCTTCTGACTCCATTGTGACTGATCACGCAAACCGCGCATTTTTTCGTTTTCATATTGGGGCTTCTGGGAAATGCATGGAGTTGCCTTAATTTATTTAGAGAGTGAATAAACTCGTGAAACAGAGAAGTATCGTCATGTAATCCATTGATTTCAACAATGTAACTGTATTCTAAATACCAACTATTTAAATGGTAACTGTAACGGAATACAGTTACTCATAATTTGTATTCTGAATAAGTAACGCTGGTACATGTATTCCGTTACTCCCCAACACTGCTTCCATCTGCGATGATGTGGAGGTCTTGATGTACGCTGATGACACGGTTTTATATACTCACGGTTCTAATGTCAATTCTGTCGTTGCTAAACTATCTGTGGCAATGAACAAAGCAACAGAGTGGATGAACAAGTCTTGCCTTACACTGAATACAGAGAAAACGGTCACAATGTATTTTTTAAACAAAAGAATTCAAAGTGCTCTCCCAAATATCTATGTGGATAGTTACATGATCAAAAATGTGGAAGAAGTTAAATACCTAGGTGTGATCTTGGATCCTGTACTAAATTTTAAAAATCATGTTAAAGGTTATGCCGTGTTTTGAAATTTAACATCGCTAACTTCCAGCACATCAGAAGCTCTTTATCATTGGAAGCAGCAAAATCGTATTTCCAGGCCATGATTATATCGCATATATTGTACTGTATGTCATCATGGTCTCAAGCCAAACAAACCGTTTTAAACCCCCTTAGATCATTACATAATCAGGCCTTGAAAATCCTCGATAAAAAGCCTCGGCGGTACCACCACTGCAATATACTTGAAAAGTACAGTATACTAAGCTTTGACAACCTGAGGTATTCTGATATTTTTGGTTCATAAAATCCTTAATGATGCTGCCCCACCCCCTTTAAAAACTTATGTACAGCTACGCTCTGAACTTACAAACAGAGTGTTGAGGTCTGTATCCAGGGGTGATTGCAATGTACCCAAAAGAAAGTCTGCCTTCTCTCAATCAGCCTTTTCCTATAAAGCCATCAAAGAATGGAATGGGCTTCCAGACAATCTAAAGAACAATGCAGATTTTTACAGCTTCTCACGGACAGTCAATGACTGGCTTTTAGACCACCAGTCCTGTTCACACTAAAAGCACCAGACGGGTATCTGGCCATCAGATGATACCCTGGTGGGTACCATTTGATGGCTTTTACACTGTATTGTGTTTTGTGTTATAAAAAAATGTAAAACTGTTGCACTCCATATATTTAGCACCTTTATAACATTGCAACTAGCTAATTTTTGCACACAAATTGGTAATTTGCACTTTATATTTGTATATTGTACCTTATCTGTAAACTGCCTTTTTATATTGTATTAACTGTCTTTGCTATGTAATTTTAACTTTGTTATTTAATTTTAACTGTGTAGGACTACAGATGGAAATTAGCATAGTGCTAAATCTGGTGCAGCCATCTTTTTAATGTAACTGCACATTGTCCTGATATAAATAAACTAAACCTAAACCTAAACCTAAACACAATTAAGATGTCTGTTCTGCCAAGGTTTTTATTTTTATTTCAAAATGTCCCATTGTTTATCCCCAAATCTATCTTTAAGGAATTAGACAAACTTTTATCTTCCTTCATATGGAATAAAAGCATTCCAAGAATCAGGAAAACATTTTTAGAAAGACAGGGGGACTGGCATTGCCCAACTTTTTGTATTATTATTGATCATGTAATATTGATAAAGTTATCTATTGGGCAGAACATTCGAATCAGGAGAACAAACCTTTTTGGGTGGAGATGGAACAGGCATCTTGTGGTCCAGTCTCTCTATTCTCAATGCTCTGTGCCCCACTACCAGGAACAGGAAGTATTTAACAAGCAACCCATTGGTGACTAGCTCTCTAAAAATATGGGCTCAGTTTAGGTCACACTTTAAGCAAAAACAAGCACTTTCCTTGTTACCCATTACTTCCAATGCATTGTTTCCACCAAGTCAAGTCAAGTCAAGTCATCTTCATTTATATAGCGCTTTTAACAGTGTAGATTGTTTCAAAGCAGCTTTACAGAGATAAACGTATAATTTAAGGTAACAGAGATTGTTTTGGCTTTATAGCGGTTCTTTAGTAAAGTTATTTTCCAGCTAAGGTTAGTTATGATTGATTCGCTTCCGTCGCAACAATCATTTGTTATTAAATTAGGGGCCGCTAAGACGACACAATTCTCTCTACATAGACTTTAAACGCGAACCTGTGAGAAACGCTGATGGCGTTCACATGCGCATTAAGAATTGGTTCTATAGTTATGTGCGTTTGAATATATGTACGCAGGTTTGTAATTCCCTACAAACCAAGCCTAAACAAAGTACTGGTGTTTCCTTATTATTTTTGATATATTATTTTATTTTATCAATTCGGGGTAGTTACGCGAATTGAGTTTCCCGACGACGCTTTATCTGTAGAGTGGTAAAGGGATCCTCCATAGGGAGAGACTAGTTGGCACTTCAGCACAGCGTTGTCATCGGGTCCAGGCGAAGGTCCTTCATCAGATCTGGATACGGCCTGGATCCGGCAGGCTGCGGGAAAACCTCGGGATAAACAAAGACACTAAAATTAGCGTAGATGCCATTCTTCTTATGATGTAACGAGTACATCAGGATTTATGGGAAGTGTTCCCGGTTCCAGCTGACCTAATCTATGCAGCCTAACATTGAATTATAGAAGTCTATAATGTATTATGTGAACGCTAGGTCAAAGAGATGTGTTTTTAGTCTAGCTTTGAACTGACAGAGTGTGTCTGCTTCCCGGACAATGGTAGGAAGGCTGTTCCAAAGTTCATCCTTAATTGATCATGGTTTAGAAAGGGACTCAGGTGTGTAAGGGATTTTTTTCAAGGCGGTAGTTTATCTCGTTCGAACATATGATTAAAGCATTTGATATTCCTAAATCAAATTTTTATATATATCTGCAGGTCGGAAGTCTAGTGAAAAAATATTTCAATACCCTTTCGGCCCCTCCTCCTCATTGTTGGATTGAGGAGCTCTTTGACTTGAGTATATCTGAGCGAGGTCTGATATCAACAGTGTACAGTCTGATTCAAAGAGCGCCCTCTCCATCTTTAGATTTTTTAAAGAAACAGTGGGAAGAGGATTTGGGAAGTGTAGTCGCAGAAACAGTCTGGCAATCAGCCATTAGGAGAATTCATTTGACATCTATTTGTGTCAGACACGGACTACTGCAATTTAAGATAATCCATAGGCTACACTTTTCTAGAAGTAAACTGGCAAGAATATTCCCAGAAATAGACCCAACATGTTCTAGATGTCACAGATACGAGGCCACTTTGGGCCATATGTTTTGGACATGCCCAGTTCTAGGACCATTCTGGTCTGCTGTGTTTGAGACGTTTTCATATATGTGTGGAAAGGAGATAAAACCAGACCCCATAATAGCAATACTTGTTGTGGCATTTGAGAACCTCTCACTACCACCAGGTTAATCGGATGCACTGGCTTTCTCTTCTTTGTTGGCTCGACGGCTTATACTTCTGAAATGGAAGTCAAATAAACCATCAACGCACGTTAAGTGGGTAGAAAGTGTTATGGCATATTTAAAGTTAGAGAAACTGAGACATTCCATGCAAGGCTCTGTCAACAGATTTTTTAAAGTCTGGAGGCCTTTCCTTTCATATTTTGAAGATAGATTCAACCCAAACACTAATTGTAAGCTCCCCCCTTAATCCCCCTCCCCCTTTACTCCCACCTAGTAGGGTTTTTTTTGTTGTTTTTTTTCATTATGTTTGAGATGTTGTATTAACATTTTAATTTGATGTGACTGTTGTTTAAATGTTTGGAAAATTCAATAAAAAGATTTGTCTACATATAACATATTTCGTTTTATTGTTGCCTAAAATATACACCGAGATTACGCAGAGCAAGCTAAGTGACGCTTTCAATAACGCACTGTTCCATTTGCAGAATTTCGCTTCTTCGCCGGAAATGACGTCGATCGCTTCTTTCCGGCATAGGCTACACCACGCCTATCAAGTTAGGGTACTGTTGGCAGTGGAAACGCTAGCTGATTCATGGTTTATCGACCCGAACCGCACCGTACTGTACCGTACCGTACCGTACCGTACCGCTCAGTGAAAATGAGCCATAAGATGTCTATACATTTTACAGAAATGCATATAAATGCTTTTGTTCTTTATATTTTTTGTTAACACATATTGTTTAATGTATTCAACTAAAAGAAAACCTTAAGATATAACGTCAGCTGATTCAGATTTTGTAGATAATTTAATTTCTGGACTTTCTCAAGAGTTTAGGGTCGGCGTTCTTTCTATGCAGCAAAAAAACTGGCCTAGCTGAGCCTAAAGTTGTTTCATGCCTTGTCGAAAAAGAACTGAATAAAGTTTACCTTATCAGACCTTCAGTTCTCATCTCTTACCGTTTTGAGTCAATTCTATCAGCATAGCCAAGAGCAGAACGCTTATCCTCTTTCCTGGATTAAAGCTTTTACCCAAGCTCACAATTCATATTCAATCTAGGAACATTTCTCAGTATTAAGCTCAAGTAGCGCCAACGGGAAAAAAAGCGAATATAGCAGACTGTGCCAGTTATCGTACAGAACGTATACACTTGAGTCGGCATATGGCTATCATGTTTATATTGTTTCACATGTTCATGTTAAGAAAATCAATATCCACATCCTCGAGTGCGAAAACGCGCTGCGCTGACAGACGTTGTGTGCGAAACTTGAAGGAAGACAATTCCTAGAGCTATTGGCGTAGGTTCCTGGATTTCGGTGTGTTCACACCGCAGGAACTAGGAATGATTTTAGTTCTAGGAACTCCTTTTAGAAGAACTAATTACAGTTTTTCTCGATTGCTTAAACACATTTCTTGAAACTATGCCTTGTATTCTCAAAACTGTAAACACAAATCCATAATGTCTCACCCAATTCCCCAAACATCCTATTTTCAGGTCAAAATGAAGCTCTACACACAAAACCATTCACTCTTGCTGAAAAACTAAACTTTGCCCTCAGACAGGACACACAAGCCCTCAAAATCACACACACTACAACATAGTCTAAGGCCCCATCCACACTACTGCGTTTTAGTTTAGAAACGGAGAATTAAAACGAATACGATCTCCGTCCACACCAGCGTTTTAGCTGCGTATTAGAATTGATCTCCGTCCACATTAAAACGACTGAAAACGCGGATCACGTGACCATTCACCAACACTGGGCATGCGCATGCCGGTGTAAACACAACTTCATTCATAAAATTATCCCACCATGCGCTGGTTCTTCCCTGGTTAACCCAAAACCGACGCTCCATGTGCGGTCGATACTGCCGCTGCACACGGGAATTGTCACAGATCGCTTGAATAATAGCTTGCCTCTGGCGCATGTAGGCAGTTATAGCATTGTAAAATGCAGAATTTACTTGCACAACAGCTGCTAGCAAAGATATACGCCATTACTGATGACACCCAATCATAGAGCCGAGTGTGAGCCTCTACTACGTCATCGTTTCTAAAGTCCTCCGTTTTGACCCGTCTTCACTAAAACGCCCTCCGGAGATTCAAAACGAAAAAACGTGTCAGCAGCATTTCTAAACTTCTCCGTTTTAGGTCTCCGTTTTTGCCGTTTTAGTCTGGACGGGAGGTGCAAACGTATGTTTTAAAACGTTTTAAACGAAAACGCAGTAGTGTGGATGGGGCCTAACACACCGGTGCAATTAATTCAAAACAACATTTCCAAAACTGGGGCACGTTCAAGTTCAAAACAGTGCGCAATGTTTTGCTACGGTTTCCGGGTTGAACGTCATGTTTCCTGGAAACTAACCCTAACCCTAACCCTAACCGGTGTGCAACGAGATACGTTTTCTCTTGTTTGGTGGGTGTGTCAGAACTGCAGTCCAATCAGCAGCAACATATTGCACGCGGTATTAAAGTGAACTCGCACAATGGGTTCAAGGAAAGTAATTTACAAATGTGTTCGATGCAGCTCGGTATACGCAATAACTGAGGATATTAGAAGACATGTTTGTTGTAAGTTTTATTGTAAAAATATAGGATATCAACATAATGATGTAGTTGTTTATATTTTTAGCTTCATTGCAAGTGTATGACATTTGGTATAGAAATAAACAATGGTAATTAAGCTTTTCCTAAAAATGAGAAAGAAAATACAGGGTATTAAAACAGTATGAACTACAAATAAATTCACTATGTGAGGCTAAATAGATGTGTTTTAGTCTGAATTAGGTAAGATGTGTGCTTCCATTTCAGTTTCCACAAATCCCTTCACTCGATTGTTCTCTTTAATTTGTTCTGGGCGGCAAGTGCAGTAACTGTAACATCAGGCATATTTTATAGTATTAAACACATATTTATACCGACTTCATCAGGCTCTGAAAATTCTTCACAAAGAACACAAAGAATGGCCTTCTCAGCTGCCATAGTTGCAACTCTTGCGTGATCAGAACAGTGTGTTCAACGCATCACCGTTTCTGTTTAAAAAACGTTGTGCAACGTTTTGTCGGGGCTGAATGCAGCCCTGGTAAGTTATGTTCCCCATCACAAACCTTTTCACATGATGAAGACAAAAGACACAACCAATGGATACATTGGCACATTTTTATTCATTCATGTACTACACTGTACAACACACACACACACACACACACACACACACACACACACACACACACACACACACACACACACACACACACACAAAAACAAAACAAAAAATCATTATTTTTTTTTTACTCTCTCCTCTAAACATTTTTTTTATATTTACTTAAGATGTGTGTGACCATCATATGACAGTAAAAGAGCACACACAAACCTTATTCTAATATGGAATTGTATTGGAATGGTAAAGAGTGTTGGGACGTGACAGGAGGGCCTCCACTCAAGGAGACAATATGATGATCATATTAGCCTTTCTAGACCATCATTGGCCTAGAAAGATAACATTCTGGGAGTCAAGACTACAAAGGAGAAAGGATGCTTCACTGTCACGCTCTGCAGCCACTCTGTGTGACTGTACGACTGCTGGTCTTTTCTTGCAAGAAAATAAACCTCATCAAAGACTATTGGAAATGTTTGTCTCTTATTCAGTGATAGAATTTTGTTTCAACTCCACCACAACTCCCTGAAGTTTCTCGAGGCGATGGTAAAGCGACTCAAATTTGGCCTTACTCGTAGCCCAGCCTCCCTCATAGTCATACCATGGACAAAGACATGGGCAAGTAGAGTGGCTTGAATTTCATCTGAGACTCTTGCCCTTCCCCTTCCTCCTCCTTCTTATCCCTCCTCGATCTCTTCCTTCATGTCTTTCTGGATCCATTGTTTCAAAACTCAATAAACCGATTTGGGCCCTTTTATCTATCTATTGAAGGATCTGATTGATGTGTGTTAAATTTTGACTCTTAGTGTTTCCACTTGGGTAATTGTGTGCCAACTGAGCTGAAGCTGTGCTGACTTGAATGAACAATATTGAATGCTAGTGCTTTCTAAATGACAACATGGTGTAGGCAATGAGAAATGAAGGGATTTGTGTGTAGAGTTTTGCAGTGACAGTTCAACAAATCTGACTCATCTGTCAAAACAGGGAATAGTGTTTATAGTTTAGAGAAATGGGTGTGCTTTTTGATAAATGGCATTATGGTTTTGAAATTTTAGTTCAAAAGCCTGGTTATAGTGTTTAAGTAATCGAGAAAAACTGTAATCTCCTACTTCAGAGTCAGGTCTAAACTAATCTCAGCCTCAGACGACACGCCCACGGACTGTTGGCTGAACATCTGATGCATATGGCATATTTTCTGGAAACACTTCAGGATTTTCGAAGTCGCGATTTGATTGATTGAATTCTACAGGAGACGTGTGTTGCATTCTTTATCTCTCTGCCTGGAAACAAATGTGTGACGCCAAAACCCCTCATGGAAGAAGAAAGCCATTGTGTGTACAACTGTGACCCTAAAACGCTTACCAGGATCCACTCCCACTCCACCTGCCCTTATGAGACCCTCCATCACTCCACCTGCCCTTACAAAACCCTCCATCACTCCACCTGCTCTTATGAGACCCTCCATCACTCCACCTGCTCTTATGAGACCCTCCATCACTCCACCGGCCCTTATGAGACCCTCAATCACTCCACCTGCCCTTACGAGTCCCTCCATCATTCCTCCTGCCCTTACAAGTCCCTCCATCACTCCTCCTGCCCTTACGAGACCCTCCATCACTCCACCTGCCCTCATGAGACCCTCCATCACTCCACCGGCCCTTATGAGACCCTCCATCTCTCCACCTGCTCTTACGAGACCCTCCATCACTCCACCTGCCCTTACGAGACCCTCCATCACTCCACCGGCCCTTATGAGACCCTCCATCTCTCCACCTCTCCTTATGAGACCCTCCATCACTCCACCTGCCCTTATGAGACCCTCCATCACTCCACCTGCTCTTATGAGACCCTCCATCTTTCCACCCCTCCTTATGAGACCCTCCATCTCTCCACCTGCTCTTACGAGACCCTCCATCACTCCACCTGCCCTTACGAGACCCTCCATCACTCCACCGGCCCTTATGAGACCCTCCATCTCTCCACCTCTCCTTATGAGACCCTCCATCACTCCACCTGCCCTTATGAAGACCCTCCATCACTCCACCTGCTCTTATGAGACCCTCCATCTCTCCACCCCTCCTTATGAGACCCTCCATCTCTCCACCTGCTCTAATGAGACCCTCCATCACTCCACCGGCCCTTATGAGACCCTCCATCTCTCCACCTGTCTTTATGAGACCCTTCATCACTCCACCGGCACTTAAGAGATCCTCCATCACTCCACCTGCCCTTATGAGACCCTCAGTCACTCCACCTTCCCTTATGAGACCCTCCATCACTCCACCTGCCCTCATGAGACCCTCCATCACTCCACCTGCTCTTACGAGACCCTCCATCACTCCACCTGCCCTTATAAGACCCTCCATCACTCCACCTGCCCTTTCGAGACCCTGCATAACTCCACTGGCCCTTATGAAACCGTCCATCACTCCACTGGCCCTTACGAGACCCTCCATCACTCAACCTGCCCTTACGAGACCCCCCATCACTCCACCTGCTCTTACGAGTCCCTCCATCACTCCACCTGCCCTTACAAGACCCTCCATCACTCCACCTGCCCTTATAAGACCCTCCATCACTCTACCTGCCCTTATGAGACCGTCCATCCCTCCACCTGCTCTTATGAGACCCTCCATCACTCCACCGGCCCTTATGAGACCCTCAATCACTCCACCTGCCCTTACGAGTCCCTCCATCATTCCTCCTGCCATTACAAGTCCCTCCATCACTCCTCCTGCCCTTACGAGACCCTCTATCACTCCACCTGCCCTCATGAGACCCTCCATCACTCCACCGGCCCTTATGAGACCCTCCATCTCTCCACCTGCTCTTACGAGACCCTCCATCACTCCACCTGCCCTTACGAGACCCTCCATCACTCCACCGGCCCTTATGAGACCCTCCATCTCTCCACCTGCTCTTATGAGACCCTCAATCACTCCACCGGCCCTTATGAGACCCTCCATCTCTCCACCTCTCCTTATGAGACCCTCCATCACTCCACCTGCCCTTACGAGGCCCTCCATCACTCCACCTGCCCTTACGAGGCCCTCCATCACTCCACCTGCCCTTATGAGACCCTCCATCACTCCACCTGCTCTTATGAGACCCTCCATCTTTCCACCCCTCCTTATGAGACCCTCCATCTCTCCACCTGCTCTAATGAGACCCTCCATCACTCCACCGGCCCTTATGAGACCCTCCATCTCTCCACCTGTCTTTATGAGACCCTTCATCACTCCACCGGCCCTTACGAGACCCTCCATCACTCCACCTGCTCTTATGAGACCCTCAGTCACTCCACCTGTCTTTATGAGACCCTTCATCACTCCACCGGCCCTTACGAGACCCTCCATCACTCCACCTGCCCTTATGAGACCCTCAGTCACTCCACCTTCCCTTATGAGACCCTCCATCACTCCACCTGCCCTCATGAGACCCTCCATCACTCCACCTGCGCTTATGAGACCCTCCATCTCTCCACCTGCTCTTACGAGACCCTCCATCACTACACCTGCCCTTACGAGACCCTCCATCACTCCACTGGTCCTTATGAGACCCTCCATCTCTCCACCTGCTCTTATGAGACCCTCCATCACTCCACCGGCCCTTATGAGACCCTCCATCTCTCCACCTGCCCTTATGAGACCCTCCATCACTCCACCTTCCCTTATGAGACCCTCTATCACTCCACCTGCCCTCATGAGACCTTCCATCACTCCACCTGCGCTTATGAAACCCTCCATCACTCAACCTGCCCTTACGAGACCCCCCATCATTCCACCTGCCCTTACGAGACCCTCCATCACTCCACCTGCTCTTACGAGACCCTCCATCACTCCACCGGCTCTTACGAGACCCTCCATCACTCCACCTGCTCTTATGAGACCCTCCATCACTCCACCTGCCCTTACAAGACCCTCCATCACTCCACCTGACCTTTCGAGACCCTGCATAACTCCACTGGCCCTTATGAAACCGTCCATCACTCCACTGGCCCTTACGAGACCCTCCATCACTCAACCTGCCCTTACGAGACCCCCCATCACTCCACCTGCTCTTACGAGTCCCTCCATCACTCCACCTGCCCTTACAAGACCCTCCATCACTCCACCTGCCCTTATAAGACCCTCCATCACTCTACCTGCCCTTATGAGACCGTCCATCCCTCCACCTGCTCTTATGAAACCGTCCATCACTCCACCTGCCCTTATTGCCTCAGATTGTGAAGCACAGTGCAGAACGCAACAATATCAGGCACAAAGGCATGGCTCACCTCTGGCTGTGAAGAAAATGGAGCAGCAGTGGGTTTTCAGCATTTCAAAGGCTTGCTCTACTATGCTTCTACTTTGCTGTTGAGACGAGTCTCACAGGGTTCTGTACAGGCTCTCTGTATGAGGTGATGAGGCAGATGGTGTCCTCAGGCCAGGATAGCCCCGATGTCCCTTTCCCATCCATGATCAGATTCCATTTTGACTGCAACAATGAGAGGGACATGATGGACGGCAGAGACAAGTGAAGGTGGGAACGGTAGTCAGCTGATTCATCAGAATAAAGCTGAAGAATGAGAAGAGCTGTGTTGAGATGGCAGTAGGATCAGGGATGTTGTGGAGGCTAAATGCACGTAAACGCCATTAACGCACCTCCCAAAATTCAGAAATAGCGCTTACCCACCTCCAAAGTGCGTTTATCCACCTCTAAATTGCGTTTATCCACCTCTAAATAGCCTATAGTTCCTAAGCCATTTTAAATTAAGCTTATGCTGTTTTAGTTTCATATTGTCCATTATTAGTTTCATAGGTTGTTAAACCTAAGACGAAGTCTTTCATATTGCGCTGCATTACTGTCAGTGTTGACCAATCTCTTGCGGTGTTGCCAGCAGGAAGCAGCAGACTGCATCAAGATTCATCAGTCACTAGTCCAAACTAGCCTACATGATGAATGAATTGTAAAAATGGATATCCGGCAATTTTTTAAGCGCCGTCAAGACAGCAGCCCTCCTCCTGATGCCAGCAAACGGCCTCGGCTACAAGCCCAAAGTGAGTGAGCTCGGAAAACAGTACTAAACTTCATGTTTTTGAGGTTAATTTGGTTCACGGTAGATTCATGCCACTGACTCAACAAGTCACCTCTACCTTTTGCCATTAGCCAGTGTTACAAGTAAAATTCAGGATATATTATCAGATAAATAATTGGATGTAATTATATGCATTCTCTGGCATTTAAACCACTTAAAGTTTGTGACAACAAGCTCCCTTTGCTAGTCAGCTAGCTAGTTAATGTTATTGCTACAGCCGTTCGCGGTTTCGCGGGTAGGGTAAATGTTTGTTAATAATAATAATAAAAATAACGTTCGTTATTTTGAATAGAAATCATCACTCATACAGCAGCCATTCATCTCATCTCTGGTTTATTTGTGTTCGTGTACATACAATATCCACGATCTGCCAGGGCTATTAGTCCAATGGTGCGCACATTTGGAGAAATAATGATTAATTATGACATGTTTGTAAAATATTTTGTCATACATTTATTTTGCACTGATTTATGCGATCTGAAGAGCTCAAACAGCTAACAGAGCTAGCGATGACTCTCCTCTTCCTGATTCGCATCAGCTATGACATCAGTGCGATATCATTAGTTTGTAAAGCTGTCAGCCATCTCACGTGAACCACATATGTGACACCAGATTCATCCTTCTGTCATTTGTTAAATGTGAATGTTTTTATTTTATTTTTTGTTTATGTTTATTTAACAGGGACAATACACTAGGCATTGTTACACATAGATAACCGATGCCGTGTACATAGGGCATATAGCGTAAATCTAGTTTGCGGCCCTCGTCCCTGGTTAGGCTTTTACATAAAATCAAAACATCCAAAATAAAAACACAAACACAATCATCACAAAAAACAAAACAAATACAAATACCCAAACAAATCAACAATGGCATATTGACATTCCTAAACACATCAACTTTACAAACAACTTCATAAAAATAACATAACTAATCTAAAAAAGACTCGATGTTCTAGTGTCTTCTCTCCTCTGTGACAGTAAACTGAATATCTTTGAGTTGTGGACAAAACGAGACATTTGAGGACGTCATCCTGGGCTTTTGGAAAACACTGATCCACATTTTTCTGACATATTATAGACCAAACAACTAATTGATTAATCGAGAAAATATTCAACAGAATAATCGACTATGAAAATAATCCCAAATCCCTAATCATTATGTACAAGTGCATTGCATTGGAAGCCCTGGATATAAGCCTCCCTCTCTATCTCTCTTAAATATTTTTGTTCTCTCTGTTTTGTCATTTAGCAAACTTTATAGATTTCAACCATATTATTCCTTCTTGAGTCTCTTTAACAAGAACTTAGATTAATGTATGAATTGAATAGTGATTGTGTGACCTATGATGAGGGAACAACCAGTGATAGCCTTGGTAGTACCATCAAATGATAGCCGATAGCGATGTCATCAGGATACACATACACCGGGTAGGCAGTGGCCCACCTTACCGGGTGACCACGTCGTGGTCCACCAGAATTTATAGTTTACCCACCTCTTTTTTTACCACTACACCTCTGAGTAGGATGTGGGGTTCACTGCCTATAAATATGTGATTGTTAGAACAATAAGTTTGAATAAATCTTTGTTTCATGAGTTGTTGACTCGTATATATATTTATTTATTGTGATGGTTACTTTTTAAATCTTTTACTCATTTATTCATGTTTCTTATTATTGTCAGTAAATAAAATATAATTAATTTAATTAATTAATTTAAATCAGATTATTTCCTGTTTTATATCTGATTATGTCCTGTCATATGATTTTGTCCTGTTATATATCTGATTGTGTCCTGTTTTATATCAGTTTATGTCCTGTCATATATCTGATTGTGTCCTGTCTTATATCAGATTATGTCCTGTCATATATCTGATTATGTCCTGTCTTATATCTGATTATATCTGATTATGTCCTGTCTTATATCAGTTTATGTCAATTCAAGTCAAGTCACCTTTATTTATATAGCGCTTTTTACAATACAGATTGTATCAAAGCAGCTTCACATTGATAACATGAAAATAATACAACAAAGTTTGTTTCTAGAAGAAAATTGCGTCATCAGTCAGTAAGTAAGGCAGATCAATAATATTGTTGAATATTAAATGTCCCCAACTAAGCAAGCCAAAAGCCAAGGCAACAGTGGCAAGGAACCAAAACTCCATCAGTGACAGAATGGAGAAAAAACCTTGGGAGAAACCAGGCTCAGTCGGGGGCCAGTTCTCCTATGGCCAATGAACGAACCGTGTATGATTATGATTCAGGCAACATTACAGGTCAGAAGTCAGATTGGATCAGAACATTCAGAATATTTATCCAGTTCCCTCTGGTTGGAAGTCGGAGTCACGCCGGTATGGCGATGAGTTTGTTGAGGATCAGTGTCAATGGCTGTCGTGTCGATGAGGCCTTCACAGGGCAGATGAGGCTGGCACTTCAGGGATGCGTTGTCGCATAATATGGTCATACTTCCTGGTTCTGGTAAGAACTCGAGCTGCTGCATTTTAGACCAGCTGTAGTTTGTTTATTAAGTGTGCAGGGCAACCACCCAGTAGAGCATTACAATAATCTAGCCTTGAGGTCATGAACGCATGAACTAATTATTACGCATTTTTCATTGAAAGCATATGTCGTCATTTAGATATATTTTTCAAATGAAAGAATGCGGTTTTACAGATGTTAGAAACGTGACTTTCAAATGAAAGATTGGTATCAAAGAGCACACACAGGTTCCTAACCGACGACGCAGACTTGACAGAGCAGCCATCAAGTGTTAGACAGTATTCTAGATTATTACGTGAGGAAGTTTTTTGTCCAGTAATTAGAATCGTAGGAAATTACTAGTAATCCAAATTTTTATATCAGCTATGCATTCCATTAATTTTGTGAATTGGTAAGTTTCGTCGGAGCGCGAAGAAATATAGAGCTGAGTATCATCAGCATATCGACCAGCGCCACTGCGTTATAGCAGGAGTCTCCTCAAACACCCGGACAGGAGCCGACTCCAGCCACAGATGCGCTTGAGACTGAGCCAATGGTGGATTATGCTCAACCATCAACCAGAGCCTCTGCGTTATGGCGCAGTAATAATCACTATGGCACAGATTATTATCCCTATGTTTTATGGCTGCCAATTGATTAAAACAGTGAATAATGATCTCTGTATTAATTATTTTGAGCCTGCTGAAGTGTTCCTATAAATATATTTTCTTTCCAACTGTGCATTCTGAATAATAAATAGCTAAATATATTTATCCACTAAGCTGCGGCAGTCCTATATGCTCGTCTTCTCATGAACAGTTTTTTTCTCTTTCTGACATGTCATACCTGTTGGGTTTACATTTTTAAATGAAATTGACTATTAAAAGGATTGCTTGTGTGTGCTGGTGTTTAATCCAGTCTTTTAAAATGGGGTGCCCGAGGTGCCTGTAACCATGTTAAATAGGCTAGGCTATTTAATCAATAACGGACACAGCGTAGAGGAGAATGACAGTCAACTACTTTGAATATTATAGCATTTAGGGCATAAACATGTAAATAGTGAAAAGATTAACATTGAAAAATTACACAGAATGGTTAAAATATTTAAACCAAATAAACAAATGTTGTTGGTTCGTACTGATGTTATTCCTCTGTTTATATATTGCGAAGAATATATAAGAAACCACAATTAGACCCAAATAACCTAGCAAATTATAGACCCATTTCAAATCTTCCTTTTATGTCTAAAATACTAGAAAAAGTTGTATCTGCCCAACTAGGCTCTTTCTTACAAGAAAATGACATCTATGAAAAGTTTCAGTCTGGTTTCAGGCCGCACCATAGCACTGAAAGTGCGCTCGTTAAAATCACAAATGATTTACTCTTAGCTTCTGACCAAGGCTGTGATGTGGAGTGCCCGTGTGAGCCACTGGAGGGCACTCTCTCTCTGCATTATGTTTCACCATGGACTCATTATGTTTAATTAGGTTTCAGTGGTGTTTGATTATGGGTCATTGAGTTCCTTATTTAAGCCTGAGTGATCCCTGTGTCTGGTGCGAAGTCTTGTCACACTGTAAGCGTACATCTCTGAGCATTCTTCCCTGTTTGAGTATTCCGTGTTTCTCTGGACTCTTGACCCTTGCCTGCTTCTTGGACTGTGTATGAACCTGTGCTGCCTGCCTCGACCTAAGCCTGTTATCACCACGAGTTACTGGATTGCCCCTTGTTTAATTGTATGCCGGAGTTTATGTCTACTTGTGTGTGAGTTGAAATAAAGTGCTGCATATGGATCCGACTGCCTCTGTCCTTACGTTACAGAAGACTTCGCCACTACAGGATCCAGCAGACTTTCAGCATCTATCGATCGTGGCCAAGACTCAAGTTTCCATGCTAGCCTCTCACCATTTACAGCTGGAGAGACTAACATCTCTCCTTGAGGAACTTACAAGCTTTAGGCAATCTGTGTCTCCGCAGAGCTTAAGCACAGTCACTAATCAAGCCCAAGCTCCCGCTGCACCTGTTCCACCGCAACCCAGTGTGAGTACTGCATTGAACTATTTCAGTCTGTCACTTCCTGAAAAATTTAATGGCTCACCTGTGGCGTGTGAGGGATTCCTTCAGCAGTGCAGCTTGTATATGAATCTTCAGCCCCAGTTTTACTCCTCGGATTATGACCGCGTTTCCTTCATTTGCTCACTGTTCACTGGAGAGGCTCTGGAGTGGGTAGGCGCGTTCTGGGAATCAGGTCGGGTATCGTTCCCTTCTTATGATGTGTTTATCGCTCTATTCAGAGAGGCTTTTGAACTCCCCGCAGGAGAAGAGGATCCTGAAGAACTGCTCTTGTCTCTGCGTCGGGGAGATTCGTATGTGGCGGATTTCTCTCACTCATTCCGCACGCCACTAAAGCCTCATCTTGCCAAACTGCTCGATCCTCCCTTGATGACCGTTAGAGGGGCTTTCAAGTATACAGTTTCTGCCAAATCCATTCATCGTGTCGGACCCCTCAAGCCCGTATTCCTCACTGGTCTTGTTGAACTTGTTAATCCGGAGACAGCGGAGGTTTCGCCGGCCGAACTGGAGTTTGAGCGCGTGCCAGCCGACTCGAAAGAATCGAGTACCGAGTCGAGTGAATCAAGTGAGTCCAGTGAACCGAATCCCGAGTCCAGTGAACCGAATCCCGAGTCCGGTGAACCGAATCCCGAGTCCGGTGAACCGAATCCCGAGTCCGGTGAACCGAATCCCGAGTCCGGTGAACCGAATCCCGAGTCCGGTGAACCGAATCCCGAGTCCGGTGAACCGAATCCCGAGTCCGGTGAACCGAATCCCGAGTCCGGTGAACCGAATCCCGAGTCCGGTGAACCGAATCCCGAGTCCGGTGAACCGAATCCCGAGTCCGGTGAACCGAATCCCGAGTCCGGTGAACCGAATCCCGAGTCCGGTGAACCGAATCCCGAGTCCGGTGAACCGAATCCCGAGTCCGGTGAACCGAATCCCGAGTCCGGTGAACCGAATCCCGAGTCCGGTGAACCGAATCCCGAGTCCGGTGAACCGAATCCCGAGTCCGGTGAACCGAATCCCGAGTCCGGTGAACCGAATCCCGAGTCCGGTGAACCGAATCCCGAGTCCGGTGAACCGAATCCCGAGTCCGGTGAACCGAATCCCGAGTCCGGTGAACCGAATCCCGAGTCCGGTGAACCGAATCCCGAGTCCGGTGAACCGAGTGAACTGAATCCCGAGTCCAGTGAGTCCGGTGAACTGAATCCCGAGTCCAGTGAGTCCGGTGAACCGGATCCCGAGTCCAGTGAACCGAATCCCGAGTCCGGTGAACCGAATCCAGTGAACCGAATCCCGAGTCCAGTGAGTCCGGTGAACCGGATCCCGAGTCCGGTGAACCGAATCCCGAGTCCGGTGAACCGAATCCCGAGTCCGGTGAACCGAATCCCGAGTCCGGTGAACCGAATCCCGAGTCCGGTGAACCGAATCCCGAGTCCGGTGAACCGAGTGAACTGAATCCCGAGTCCAGTGAGTCCGGTGAACTGAATCCCGAGTCCAGTGAGTCCGGTGAACCGGATCCCGAGTCCAGTGAACCGAATCCCGAGTCCAGTGAACCGAATCCCGAGTCCAGTGAACCGAATCCCGAGTCCAGTGAACCGAATCCCGAGTCCAGTGAACCGAATCCCGAGTCCAGTGAACTGAATCCCGAGTCCAGTGAACCGAATCCCGAGTCCGGTGAACCGAGTGAACTGAATCCCGAGTCCGGTGAACCGAATCCCGAGTCCGGTGAACCGAATCCAGTGAACCGAATCCCGAGTCCAGTGAGTCCGGTGAACCGGATCCCGAGTCCGGTGAACCGAATCCCGAGTCCGGTGAACCGAATCCCGAGTCCGGTGAACCGAATCCCGAGTCCGGTGAACCGAATCCCGAGTCCGGTGAACCGAGTGAACTGAATCCCGAGTCCAGTGAGTCCGGTGAACTGAATCCCGAGTCCAGTGAGTCCGGTGAACCGGATCCCGAGTCCAGTGAACCGAATCCCGAGTCCAGTGAACCGAATCCCGAGTCCAGTGAACCGAATCCCGAGTCCAGTGAACCGAATCCCGAGTCCAGTGAACCGAATCCCGAGTCCAGTGAACTGAATCCCGAGTCCAGTGAACCGAATCCCGAGTCCGGTGAACCGAGTGAACTGAATCCCGAGTCCGGTGAACCGAATCCCGAGTCCGGTGAACCGAATCCCGAGTCCAGTGAGTCCGGTGAACCGAATCCCGAGTCCAGTGAGTCCGGTGAACCGAATCCCGAGTCCAGTGAACCGAATCCCGAGTCCAGTGAGTCCAGTGAACCGAATCCCGAGTCCGGTGAACCGAGTGAACTGAATCCCGAGTCCGGTGAACCGAATCCCGAGTCCGGTGAACCGAATCCAGTGAACCGAATCCCGAGTCCAGTGAGTCCGGTGAACCGGATCCCGAGTCCGGTGAACCGAATCCCGAGTCCGGTGAACCGAATCCCGAGTCCGGTGAACCGAATCCCGAGTCCGGTGAACCGAATCCCGAGTCCGGTGAACCGAGTGAACTGAATCCCGAGTCCAGTGAGTCCGGTGAACTGAATCCCGAGTCCAGTGAGTCCGGTGAACCGGATCCCGAGTCCAGTGAACCGAATCCCGAGTCCAGTGAACCGAATCCCGAGTCCAGTGAACCGAATCCCGAGTCCAGTGAACCGAATCCCGAGTCCAGTGAACCGAATCCCGAGTCCGGTGAACCGAGTGAACTGAATCCCGAGTCCGGTGAACCGAATCCCGAGTCCGGTGAACCGAATCCCGAGTCCAGTGAGTCCGGTGAACCGAATCCCGAGTCCAGTGAGTCCGGTGAACCGAATCCCGAGTCCAGTGAACCGAATCCCGAGTCCAGTGAGTCCAGTGAACCGAATCCCGAGTCCGGTGAACCGGATCCCGAGTCCGGTGAACCGGATCCCGAGTCCGGTGAACCGAATCCCGAGTCCGGTGAACCGAATCCCGAGTCCGGTGAACCGAATCCCGAGTCCGGTGAACCGAATCCCGAGTCCGGTGAACCGAATCCCGAGTCCGGTGAACCGAATCCCGAGTCCGGTGAACCGAATCCCGAGTCCGGTGAACCGAATCCCGAGTCCGGTGAACCGAATCCCGAGTCCGGTGAACCGAATCCCGAGTCCAGTGAACCGAGTGAACTGAATCCCGAGTCCAGTGAGTCCGGTGAACTGAATCCCGAGTCCAGTGAGTCCGGTGAACCGGATCCCGAGTCCAGTGAACCGAATCCCGAGTCCAGTGAACCGAATCCCGAGTCCAGTGAACCGAATCCCGAGTCCAGTGAACCGAATCCCGAGTCCGGTGAACCGAATCCCGAGTCCGGTGAACCGAGTGAACTGAATCCCGAGTCCGGTGAACCGAATCCCGAGTCCAGTGAGTCCGGTGAACCGAATCCCGAGTCCAGTGAGTCCGGTGAACCGAATCCCGAGTCCAGTGAGTCCGGTGAACCGAATCCCGAGTCCAGTGAACCGAATCCCGAGTCCAGTGAGTCCAGTGAACCGAATCCCGAGTCCAGTGAACCGAATCCCGAGTCCAGTGAACCGAGTGAACTGAATCCCGAGTCCAGTGAGTCCGGTGAACTGAATCCCGAGTCCAGTGAGTCCGGTGAACTGAATCCCGAGTCCAGTGAGTCCGGTGAACCGGATCCCGAGTCCAGTGAACCGAATCCCGAGTCCAGTGAACCGAATCCCGAGTCCAGTGAACCGAATCCCGAGTCCAGTGAACCGAATCCCGAGTCCAGTGAACCGAATCCCGAGTCCAGTGAACCGAATCCCGAGTCCGGTGAACCGAGTGAACTGAATCCCGAGTCCGGTGAACCGAATCCCGAGTCCAGTGAGTCCGGTGAACCGAATCCCGAGTCCAGTGAGTCCGGTGAACCGAATCCCGAGTCCAGTGAGTCCGGTGAACCGAATCCCGAGTCCAGTGAACCGAATCCCGAGTCCAGTGAGTCCAGTGAACCGAATCCCGAGTCCAGTGAACCGAATCCCGAGTCCAGTGAACCGAGTGAACTGAATCCCGAGTCCAGTGAGTCCGGTGAACTGAATCCCGAGTCCAGTGAGTCCGGTGAACTGGATCCCGAGTCCAGTGAACCGAATCCCGAGTCCAGTGAGTCCAGTGAACCGAATCCCGAGTCCAGTGAACCGAATCCCGAGTCCAGTGAACCGAGTGAACCGAATCCCGAGTCCAGTGAGTCCGGTGAACTGAATCCCGAGTCCAGTGAACCGAATCCCGAGTCCAGTGAGTCCAGTGAACCGAATCCCGAGTCCAGTGAACCGAATCCCGAGTCCAGTGAGTCCGGTGAACCGAATCCCGAGTCCAGTGAGTCCGGTGAACTGAATCCCGAGTCCAGTGAACCGAATCCCGAGTCCAGTGAGTCCAGTGAACCGAATCCCGAGTCCAGTGAACCGAATCCCGAGTCCAGTGAGTCCGGTGAACCGAATCCCGAGTCCAGTGAGTCCGGTGAACCGAATCCCGAGTCCAGTGAGTCCGGTGAACCGAATCCCGAGTCCAGTGAGTCCGGTGAACCGAATCCCGAGTCCAGTGAACCGAATCCCGAGTCCAGTGAACCGAGTGAACTGAATCCCGAGTCCAGTGAGTCCGGTGAACTGAATCCCGAGTCCAGTGAGTCCGGTGAACTGGATCCCGAGTCCAGTGAACCGAATCCCGAGTCCAGTGAGTCCAGTGAACCGAATCCCGAGTCCAGTGAACCGAATCCCGAGTCCAGTGAGTCCGGTGAACCGAATCCCGAGTCCAGTGAGTCCGGTGAACCGAATCCCGAGTCCAGTGAGTCCGGTGAACCGAATCCCGAGTCCAGTGAACCGAATCCCGAGTCCAGTGAGTCCGGTGAACCGAATCCCGAGTCCAGTGAGTCCGGTGAACTGAATCCCGAGTCCAGTGAGTCCGGTGAACTGGATCCCGAGTCCAGTGAACCGAATCCCGAGTCCAGTGAGTCCGGTGAACCGAATCCCGAGTCCAGTGAGTCCGGTGAACCGAATCCCGAGTCCAGTGAGTCCGGTGAACCGAATCCCGAGTCCAGTGAGTCCGGTGAACCGAATCCCGAGTCCAGTGAGTCCGGTGAACCGAATCCCGAGTCCAGTGAGTCCGGTGAACCGAATCCCGAGTCCAGTGAGTCCGGTGAACCGGATCCCGAGTCCAGTGAACCGAATCCCGAGTCCAGTGAGTCCAGTGAACCGAATCCCGAGTCCAGTGAACCGAATCCCGAGTCCAGTGAGTCCGGTGAACCGAATCCCGAGTCCGGTGAACCGAATCCCGAGTCCAGTGAGTCCGGTGAACCGAATCCCGAGTCCAGTGAGTCCGGTGAACCGAATCCCGAGTCCAGTGAGTCCGGTGAACCGAATCCCGAGTCCAGTGAGTCCGGTGAACCGGATCCCGAGTCCAGTGAACCGAATCCCGAGTCCAGTGAGTCCAGTGAACCGAATCCCGAGTCCAGTGAACCGAATCCCGAGTCCAGTGAGTCCAGTGAACCGAATCCCGAGTCCAGTGAGTCCAGTGAACCGAATCCCGAGTCCAGTGAACCGAGTGAACCGAATCCCGAGTCCAGTGAGTCCGGTGAACTGAATCCCGAGTCCAGTGAGTCCGGTGAACTGAATCCCGAGTCCAGTGAGTCCGGTGAACTGGATCCCGAGTCCAGTGAACCGAATCCCGAGTCCAGTGAGTCCAGTGAACCGAATCCCGAGTCCAGTGAGTCCGGTGAACCGAATCCCGAGTCCAGTGAGTCCGGTGAACCGAATCCCGAGTCCAGTGAGTCCGGTGAACCGAATCCCGAGTCCAGTGAGTCCGGTGAACCGAATCCCGAGTCCAGTGAGTCCGGTGAACCGAATCCCGAGTCCAGTGAGTCCGGTGAACCGGATCCCGAGTCCAGTGAACCGAATCCCGAGTCCAGTGAGTCCAGTGAACCGAATCCCGAGTCCAGTGAACCGAATCCCGAGTCCAGTGAGTCCAGTGAACCGAATCCCGAGTCCAGTGAGTCCAGTGAACCGAATCCCGAGTCCAGTGAGTCTAGTGAACTGAATCCCGAGTCCAGTGAGTCCGGTGAACTGAATCGTGAGTCCAGTGAACCGAATCCCGAGTCCAGTGTGTCCGGTGAACCGAATCCCGAGTCCAGTGAGTCCGGTGAACCGAATCCCGAGTCCAGTGAGTCCGGTGAACCGAATCCCGAGTCCAGTGAGTCCGGTGAACCGAATCCCGAGTCCAGTGAGTCCGGTGAACCGGATCCCGAGTCCAGTGAACCGAATCCCGAGTCCAGTGAGTCCAGTGAACCGAATCCCGAGTCCAGTGAACCGAATCCCGAGTCCAGTGAGTCCAGTGAACCGAATCCCGAGTCCAGTGAGTCCAGTGAACCGAATCCCGAGTCCAGTGAGTCTAGTGAACTGAATCCCGAGTCCAGTGAGTCCGGTGAACTGAATCGTGAGTCCAGTGAACCGAATCCCGAGTCCAGTGTGTCCGGTGAACCGAATCCCGAGTCCAGTGAGTCCGGTGAACCGAATCCCGAGTCCAGTGAGTCCGGTGAACCGAATCCCGAGTCCAGTGAGTCCGGTGAACCGAATCCCGAGTCCAGTGAGTCCGGTGAACCGGATCCCGAGTCCAGTGAACCGAATCCCGAGTCCAGTGAGTCCAGTGAACCGAATCCCGAGTCCAGTGAACCGAATCCCGAGTCCAGTGAGTCCAGTGAACCGAATCCCGAGTCCAGTGAGTCCAGTGAACCGAATCCCGAGTCCAGTGAGTCTAGTGAACTGAATCCCGAGTCCAGTGAGTCCGGTGAACTGAATCGTGAGTCCAGTGAACCGAATCCCGAGTCCAGTGAGTCCAGTGAACCGAATCCCGAGTCCAGTGAGTCCAGTGAACCGAATCCCGAGTCCAGTGAGTCCAGTGAACCGAATCCCGAGTCCAGTGAACCGAATCCCGAGTCCAGTGAGTCCAGTGAACCGAATCCCGAGTCCAGTGAGTCCAGTGAACCGAATCCCGAGTCCAGTGAACCGAATCCCGAGTCCAGTGAGTCCAGTGAACCGAATCCCGAGTCCAGTGAGTCCAGTGAACCGAATCCCGAGTCCAGTGAGTCTAGTGAACTGAATCCCGAGTCCAGTGAGTCCGGTGAACTGAATCGTGAGTCCAGTGAACCGAATCCCGAGTCCAGTGAGTCCAGTGAACCGAATCCCGAGTCCAGTGAGTCCAGTGAACCGAATCCCGAGTCCAGTGAGTCCAGTGAACCGAATCCCGAGTCCAGTGAACCGAATCCCGAGTCCAGTGAGTCCAGTGAACCGAATCCCGAGTCCAGTGAGTCCAGTGAACCGAATCCCGAGTCCAGTGAGTCTAGTGAACTGAATCCCGAGTCCAGTGAGTCCGGTGAACTGAATCGTGAGTCCAGTGAACCGAATCCCGAGTCCAGTGAGTCCAGTGAACCGAATCCCGAGTCCAGTGAGTCCAGTGAACCGAATCCCGAGTCCAGTGAGTCCAGTGAACCGAATCCCGAGTCCAGTGAACCGAATCCCGAGTCCAGTGAGTCCAGTGAACCGAATCCCGAGTCCAGTGAGTCCAGTGAACCGAATCCCGAGTCCAGTGAGTCTAGTGAACTGAATCCCGAGTCCAGTGAGTCCGGTGAACTGAATCGTGAGTCCAGTGAACCGAATCCCGAGTCCAGTGAGTCCAGTGAACCGAATCCCGAGTCCAGTGAGTCCAGTGAACCGAATCCCGAGTCCAGTGAGTCCAGTGAACCGAATCCCGAGTCCAGTGAGTCCAGTGAACCGAATCCCGAGTCCAGTGAGTCCAGTGAACCGAATCCCGAGTCCAATGAGTCCAGTGAACTGAATCCCGAGTCCAGTGAACCGAATCCCGAGTCCAGTGAACTGAATCCCGAGTCCAGTGAACCGAATCCCGAGTCAAGTGAATCTAGCCCTGAGTCAAGTGGATCAAGTCCCGAATCAAGTGAATCCAGTGTGGAAAGTGAGTCAAGTTCGGTTGAATTTATGGAGTCAGGTCCAGTTAAGCGAAACGATTATGTTCCCCTGGATCCAGAGTTATTAGTTCCAACAGTGCGCCGTCGCAGGAGGAAGAGGAGGAGGACTCACTCGGCTCGCCAGGCTTCAGTGAGCGTACCTAGACTCCTCGCCCTGTCAGCCCCGCCTCTGCGCCTCGCCCTGCCGGTCCCGCCTCTGCGCCTCGCCCTGCCGGCCCCGCCTCTGCGCTTCGCCCTGCCGGCCCCGCCTCTGCGCCTCACCTCGTCAACGTCTATCAAGCTCTGGGAGCCTTTTCCAGAGGCTGTTTCCAGCCCGGGGGCTATAGCCTTAAATTTCCCTAAGAACTTTTTTGGGGGGGGCAGTAGGTACCCTGTGAGGGCCATGGAGGTGGCGCTGACATGGACCTTGTCTGTGCTATTTCCTCTTGAGCTTCTTATGCCGCTAGTCCTGTCTGATCCTGTGCTTCCCATGCCACTGGTCACGTTTAGTCCTGTGTCTGCTTCGTCCTTGTCTTCGTTTAAGTGTGCTTCGTCCTGGTACCCCTCCAAGTTTGCCCAACTCTGGTCTCCGGTCAGGTGTGTTCCACCCTGGTTGTCTACGACACGTGCTTCCCCATGGTCTCTTGTCCTGCTCTGGTTTCCAGGCCCCAGGTTTCTCCATGGGCCTGTCCTCCTGCCTTTCCACGGGCCTGGCCCTCCATCCCAGCCCCCGATGACCTCCCCCCAGAGCTCTTAGGAGCGTCTGGAAGCCGCTCCTTTGGGGGGGGGCTATGTGATGTGGAGTGCCCGTGTGAGCCACTGGAGGGCACTCTCTCTCTGCATTATGTTTCACCATGGACTCATTATGTTTAATTAGGTTTCAGTGGTGTTTGATTATGGGTCATTGAGTTCCTTATTTAAGCCTGAGTGATCCCTGTGTCTGGTGCGAAGTCTTGTCACACTGTAAGCGTACATCTCTGAGCATTCTTCCCTGTTTGAGTATTCCGTGTTTCTCTGGACTCTTGACCCTTGCCTGCTTCTTGGACTGTGTATGAACCTGTGCTGCCTGCCTCGACCTAAGCCTGTTATCACCACGAGTTACTGGATTGCCCCTTGTTTAATTGTATGCCGGAGTTTATGTCTACTTGTGTGTGAGTTGAAATAAAGTGCTGCATATGGATCCGACTGCCTCTGTCCTTACGTTACAAAGGCTATATCTCAATACTAGTTTTACTTGATCTTAGTGCTGCGTTCGATACTATAGATCACACAATACTCTTAGATCGACTACAAAATTATACTGGTGTTCAAGGACAAGCATTAAGCTGGTTCAGATCATACCTATCTGACCGATACCATTTTGTCTATTTAAATGGAGAAAAATCGATCATAACTCCAGTAAACTATGGAGTGCCGCAAGGATCTGTGTTAGGCCCTCTATTATTCTCAATATATATGCTGCCACTTGGAAATATTATAAGGAAACATGGAATTAGTTTCCATTGTTATGCTGATGACACTCAAATCTATATTTCATCACGGCCGGATGAAAACGCTAAATTATCCAAATTGACAGAGTGTGTTAAAGATATAAAAGATTGGATGACGCGCAATTTTCTTTTATTAAATCCAGACAAGACAGAGGTAATACTTATCGGTTCAAAAAACCGCCCACAAAACCTCTCACAATACAACTTTAACATAGTAGGATGTCCTGTTACTTTATCCTCTACAGTAAAAGACCTGGGTGTTATACTTGACTGCAACCTGTCTTTTGAAAATCATATTTCATATGTTACAAAAACAGACATTTTCCACCTTAGAAACATTGCTAAGCTACGTAATATGCTATCTGTTTCTGATGCAGAAAAGTTAGTTCATGCGTTCATGACCTCGAGACTAGATTACTGTAATGCTTTATTAGCCGGTTGTCCTGCATCCTCAATAAACAAGCTACAGTTAGTCCAAAATGCCGCCGCTAGAGTTCTTACTAGATCAAGAACATTTGACCATATAACACCAATTTTATCATCACTACATTGGTTACCTATAAAGTTCCGTATTAATTACAAGGTATTGCTACTGACTTATAAAGCCCTAAACGGCTTAGCTCCAGTTTATTTAACAGATCTTCTATCGCCCTATAATCCATCGCACTCTTTAAGATCACTAAATTCGAGGCTTTTGGTCATACCTAGGATATCCAGATCAACCAAAGGAGGGAGATCATTGTCCCCCCAACGTCTTCTCTTTTAGAAATTTGTAGAAATTCCTCCTTACTCTTGCCGCTAGATTCTTGTTAGTCCTTGAAAACTCTACAATGAAAGGAAGAATCTTTTTATTTTCATTCTGGGCCTTCCTCCCAATCTTACCACATTTCTTTTCTTCTTTCATCGCCCTCCTCAGGAAACTACGGGAGTACCCTCTGCCCCTAAGGGCCTTAACCAGAATTTTACTGGCTTCAATTCTGTCTATCTCCCTCGTACAGATCCTTCTATACCGGAGAAACTGGGACTTAACTATTCCTTTGAATACATGGGGGTCGAGGTGGCTGTCATGATGTAATAAAGCATGAGTGTCTGTAGATTTAAAAAAGACTTTAGTATCTAAAATACCAGTGTCCCCAAATTCCAATCCTTTGTAAACTGTAACATCCAAGAAATCAATCCTGTCCAGGTTTAACTCATACTTGACCTTAATCGATGAATGATGTGCATTAAGAGTTTGAATATATCCTGTCCATTCTTCATCCGTACCGTCCCAAATCCCCCAGATGTCATCCAAATACCTAAGGTACTGTGTCGGTTTGATCTTACATTTTGGAAGAACCGATTCTTCCCAATCAGCCATATAAATGTTCGCATAAGCCGGTGCGAAGCGTTTGCCCATGGCCGTCCCTTTAACCTGAAGGAAGAATCTTCCATTGAATTCAAAATCATTTTTGCTAAGGCTAAGTTCCAACAGCCTCAGCAAAATATCATCAGGCCTCCCTTCCTCTGGATGTTCCTTAAAGCACCTCTGGACCGCCTCCAATCCCCTCTTTGTCTCAATATTTGTGTACAAGGACTCTACGTCCATGGAAAAAAGTCTGGCTTGAGGATTAATTCGCATAGCTTGGATTTTTTCCAGAAAATGATACGTGTCCTTAACATAACTGTTGTGCCTTGTGGAAAGTGGTTGTAAGTAAAATGTGATGAGCTCGGCCACTCCATAGCTCTCACTCCCACAGTCTGAAACAATAGGTCTTCCAGGAGGAATATCCGGGAACGGCCAAGATGCTTTATCTTTATGTATTTTCGGAAGCAAGTAGAATCTTCTTTCTCTAGGTGTAGCTGATCCCTTAAGGTATTGGATCTGTTTTTTATTCAGAATCCCCCTGTCTTACAGTTGTTTCAACTCATCCTCTATCACTTTAATAGATTCTGGATAGATAAGTTCCCTTATTTCCGAATAAAATTCTTGATCTTCTAATTGTCTCTCAGCTTCCTTCACATATTGCTCCCGGTCCATTAATACCACCATACTGCCTTTATCTGCCGGCTTAATGATTATTGAATTATCCTTCTGCAGTCTTTTCAAAGCCATCCATTCACCTTCTGTGAGGTTGCATGTTTCTGTCACTTCTTTAATTCCTCGCATTATTCTTTGATCTTCCTGTATGATTTCCTTAATCACGCCTGGAACCTGGTTCCCCTGAGGCTCCCATCCTGAACTTGGTGTGAATGGTGCCCTGCCACACACCTCTCCTTCTTCTCCTTCAAAAAAGGCCGCGAATTTTAATCTCCTATGGTATTCCGTAAGTCCTGCCTCCGTCTCTAGTCGGTTCCAAGTAGCTCCACCCATTCCTGCTCCCTTAGGAATGAATGATAATCCCTTCTGTAACAGGGACCTCTCAAATTTGTCGAGTATTCTGGTTCGGGAGAGGTTTACCACAGTCTCACCAATCTGGTTGACCGGGTGCCCCTCCCTCCTTAGTTTAAATAATGAAGCCAATGATCCCACATTGCTGCACCTGTATTGTTTGACCAATGCGTAAGGTCCGATCTGGTATAAAACAGTTGACCAGGAAGTAATCCGATTGTTTTTTTGGTCTCAGTTATGTGGTCATTGATCATGCGAAGGTTTATAATTTGGTCCCTGGGTAAATTCCTATTAAAATTAATAATAGGAATCAGGATTTGTGCATTGGGAAAGGTAGCTTCTGCCACACTCACCGTCTTCCTAATCCATTGTCCTACCCATTCGGTGGAGGAACAGGTCCTGTCATTGATCCCAAAAGATAAGACTACATTGGTAACCCATTCCGTTGTCTGGGTTTTGTTCCTGATGATCTCATATACATGCAACCAACGTGATCCAGGATAACACATTACTTGGATTTTTTTCTCTCCCATCTTTGGCAGACTAGCCATATTTGAATCTCCTAAAAACAGTATCGGTCTTTTGGGTTGTAAAAACCAATTATCCAATTTGTGTCCCCGATGTTCTTGTCTCTCAAATCCATTCCAAACAACCTTCTCCTTAATCTTTTGTGGCTTTTCTCCTTGTTCCTGCAGATCTCTTTGTGTCTCTTTTAGATCCTCCCCCGATCTCCTCCTTTTCCTCTCTCCTTTTTTAATTTCTCCATTTTCTCCTTTCTCTTCTTCATCCTCCTGGCGTAATTGTGATGTACTGCTAGCTGTTACTTCATCCATCGTGATCCAAATTTTCTCCTCCTCTATTCCATCCGATGTGACAGGTGTTATTAAACCTTCCTGTATCCGTAAATCCTCCGTTTTGTTAGACGAATCTACCCTTTGTACGGTGTCTTTCAAGAGATTTACCTTCCTTGTGTCAACTGGAAATTTAATGGACCTCATCCCTTCCAGTCCTTCCTCCAACCACAAATTTCTAATTTTATCCATCGCCATCTCAATCGTGCTTTGCAGAATTTTCTTCAATTTTCTACGAGTCCATCTAACTGCTACTATCAAAGCCTCCTCTCCTCTGTGTAGATCCATCTTTCTACATTGAGCCAAGGTTTCCTCCTGTATCGAAGTATAATGCTGTTTCAATATATTCAAGCTTTCCTGGAGCCATCTATTCGCACAGCCATGCAGTTGCCAACCCACCACTGGTGTCGGACCCGATGGTAACACCACCGATCCTAACCAACTAGCCACCTTTCGTAAGGATCTAGGCCCTGGGTCATCCGCTGTTTCACGTAGATTAATCAAGTGATGAGTACTCTTGATGTACTTATGCATGATCCTAACCAAAGTTTTGAAGCAGTCGTCTGGATCCATTATAAACTCAATATAATAGTGTTTAGTTAGGCTACCAAATGTTTTGACATTTACAAACATTAACTTAAATGCCAAACCTGCTAATTTTTCATATGTGTCAATTTCAGTCTGTTTACTGATTTTATTTATAATCTTCACACTGGTTGGTTCCTAGCCTGATCTACACAGGTGTATTTAGTCATAAGCAGTTCAGTCTCATGCTGTTGTGTGTTTTTCAGGATCCTTTTACTCTCTTTATGAAGTGGGAAAGAAACTGGCATCGGGATCCCATGGCATTGTCCATGAAGTAATTCGAAAATCAGATGGCACACAAGTATGTTGTTCTTTCTGGATACACCAAACTTTTTGCCACTTGTTTCCTTCTGTCTTTCGAGTCCTGACATAAACATCAGTTACAGTTTTGATCAAAACATTTTTTTAAAAAGATTAATGTAAACACTATTGGGCCATATCAATAAATAAGAGTCATTTTACAGGGTATGGGCCACATCTGGGCCGCAGGAAAATGTTTGTGTCCGTTTTCAGTGTGTGGGCCAGTTTTGGGCCGAGGACCCAGCAAGAACTGGGCCAGAATTGAAAGATATGAGGCCCAGAGGTGGGCCAGACAAATTTAGCTTTTTTTACTTCCATGTCCCAATCAAACTCTCGTGTCTCCAACAACACTCGTTAATGAAACAGCTCTTGATTGGGTCATTACATTTAAGCTCAATATTAACTTTCTACATTTTTTATGAAAATACAAATATACATAAAGATTAGAGATCTACAAGAGATCCAGTCTAATTGTGGCTTGTTTTATACACCAACTGTCACAGTTGTGTTCGGTTTAGTTTGTTTTCATTGTTCTTGTCTGCCTGATGTCACATGTCATCATCATTATCAGTTCATCTGTATCAATTGGGTTTAGTTAATCATCATCAGCATCATCATCATCATCATCATCATCATCATCATTATCATCATCATCATCACCTGTGTTCTGTTAATCAGTGTTCATCTGTGTTAGTATTTAAGTTCCTTCAGTTCAGTCAGTCTTGGTCCGTTCTCCGTTGTATTTAGGTGTGTGTGAACCTTCTGCCTGTCTGTACCTGTTTGAATTATATTATTAGTAAATGTTTTGCATTGGAACTATTGACTCCTCATCTTCTGCCTGCAGCGCACCCTGACAATGTGTGAATATGAGGAATTAGTTAATTGCTTTTTCATTGTCACTGTCAAAGGGTGAGTAACATTCAGCTACATCCCACACAAAGCTTGAATGGTGTTTATCCCACAGCTCTTCAGAATTAGTGATTTGAATCTGAACCATTTCTAATAAGGACTGTTTTTGTATACCTTACAGGTCTAAAGGGACTTTTTTTATTTTAAGCCTAAATGTTTGAGTTGTTTGGATTTGTGCAATTTACTTTATTTTTACAAACACACATTATTTGAACATTGAATTAAGAACTTTTTTGTTCTTAATATTGAACTATTTAATAGTTTGCCCTGTAGGCATTTACGAGCACATCATTTATTGACTGTCATAAATTAAATTTCTGTTTAATACTCCTGAAATTGTTGCTTTTGTATTTATGCCTTCACCTTCACCTCATGTATCCAATTTAAGACTTGTTTGTCTGTCCATTGTCTCAATGGCCCCCTTTTTTGTGCGTTCCCTCCCTACCTTGTATTTCTGACTGCTCTTGTCTTTGCAATCATTTTCTATGACTGCTCTTGTCTTTTCATTTTTTTTCTAAGCCTATTTGTTGTTGTTTTTTGCTTTTTGTGTTTATGATTTAATGTCTTTGTTACGTTCCACGTGTCTTTGTGTATGTTTCTGTTGCTCTGTCTCTTCATTCATTGCTTTCAGGTGGAGATTGCTCATTCGCTGCGTGTAGTCATTATGGGTATACGTCATCAGCTGTTCCACCAATCCACTGCTGCGCTGCTGGGTTTAAAAAAAACATTCACAAGAAGAGAGGCAGATCTCCGCCAGATCTCACTTGACTTGCCCTCACAGAGATGCCTTGTTTTAAACGTAACCACTGTTTGGAATGTCTTCGAGTTTAATACCATGAGAGACCTGAGTAACACTCCCTTGAGTTTTGTTGTTAGTTTGTTAGCATATGCCTAGCACGCGATTTGAGAAAGCGCACGCCCAGTAACAACGGGAGGTAGGCTTTGTTATTGTTAACTAGGCGTGGAGTGTTCGCCAGTATTGTACTTTCGTTTTTTAGTTAGTGTAGTTTATTTAAGGCGGCGCACCCGCTGAAGATTTCTGTTTTGGTTCTACATTTTTCTTTGTCAGTTAGTTTAGAGGTATGATTAAAATTAGATATTATAGTTACGTTTTGATTATTTCATTGATTTGGCGACACTCCTGTTTTTCCTTTATTTTGTATTTATTTTTTCTTGATCTTGTTGTGCTCCTAATCTTTCATTCCGTATGAATAAACGTTTTAAACGTTTGTAACGTTCCTTGGTGGTTTTTCCTGTCTTCACACATAGCAACTGTGTCTCACATAAATGTTATGTCATCATCCCCTTTTCCAACTTTAAACACGTAACAGTCTTCCATACATCTTTCATTTGTTACTTGCCTTATTAGCCATTATGCTGTTTAATGGCCCTGTCACATTTAACTGTTTTGCATTGAAATGTACTGTATAAATTCATTTGTGTTTACTGTTTGTTTATTTTTTTTATATGTATGCACTAACCCCTGGTTCAATCTGGCCCATTCACCAAAGGTCCACCTATCCATTCATCGACTGTGCATTGGCCCTACATCCCCTGCTGGGGCTTTCAGCCATGTTCTCCCTTACTGTTCCTTCCATGATCTCATCTGTGGTGGTTCCCTCCATCAGCACCCACCTTGGTCTTACCTTTCTCCAGCTCCACATCTTCGAGCCACCACTCATCCTCTTTTGCCTCTCTATTCATATCACTTTCATCTTTTTTGTACAGTTTTGTATTCCTGTTTAAGTGTACTTGTACCTCATGCTCCTTTATTTGTCCCTTTTGTATAGATATTAATGTTTTTTAATGCTGTTGAATGATTGTATAGATATTAATGGTTTGTTTTTATGCTGTTGAATGATTGTAATGTGTTTTTCATTTTATTGTAAAAGTGTTTAACAATTTGTTTCAAAACAAATAATTAAATCTATTAATTTTGTGTCTTAATTTTAGGGATTTTTTTAGGGTAGAGTCCCAGGGGGTAGAGTCCCAGGGGGTAGAGTCCCAGGGGGTAGAGTCCCAGGGGGTAGAGTCCCAGGGGGTAGAGTCCCAGGGGGTAGAGTCCCAGGGGGTAGAGTCCCAGGGGGTAGAGTCCCAGGGGGTAGAGTCCCAGGGGGTAGAGTCCCAGGGGGTAGAGTCCCAGGGGGTAGAGTCCCAGGGGGTAGAGTCCCAGGGGGTAGAGTCCCAGGGGGTAGAGTCCCAGGGGGTAGAGTCCCAGGGGGTAGAGTCCCAGGGGGTAGAGTCCCAGGGGGTAGAGTCCCAGGGGGTAGAGTCCCAGGGGGTAGAGTCCCAGGGGGTAGAGTCCCAGGGGGTAGAGTCCCAGGGGGTAGAGTCCCAGGGGGTAGAGTCCCAGGGGGTAGAGTCCCAGGGGGTAGAGTCCCAGGGGGTAGAGTCCCAGGGGGTAGAGTCCCAGGGGGTAGAGTCCCAGGGGGTAGAGTCCCAGGGGGTAGAGTCCCAGGGGGTAGAGTCCCAGGGGGTAGAGTCCCAGGGGGTAGAGTCCCAGGGGGTAGAGTCCCAGGGGGTAGAGTCCCAGGGGGTAGAGTCCCAGGGGGTAGAGTCCCAGGGGGTAGAGTCCCAGGGGGTAGAGTCCCAGGGGGTAGAGTCCCAGGGGGTAGAGTCCCAGGGGGTAGAGTCCCAGGGGGTAGAGTCCCAGGGGGTAGAGTCCCAGGGGGTAGAGTCCCAGGGGGTAGAGTCCCAGGGGGTAGAGTCCCAGGGGGTAGAGTCCCAGGGGGTAGAGTCCCAGGGGGTAGAGTCCCAGGGGGTAGAGTCCCAGGGGGTAGAGTCCCAGGGGGTAGAGTCCCAGGGGGTAGAGTCCCAGGGGGTAGAGTCCCAGGGGGTAGAGTCCCAGGGGGTAGAGTCCCAGGGGGTAGAGTCCCAGGGGGTAGAGTCCCAGGGGGTAGAGTCCCAGGGGGTAGAGTCCCAGGGGGTAGAGTCCCAGGGGGTAGAGTCCCAGGGGGTAGAGTCCCAGGGGGTAGAGTCCCAGGGGGTAGAGTCCCAGGGGGTAGAGTCCCAGGGGGTAGAGTCCCAGGGGGTAGAGTCCCAGGGGGTAGAGTCCCAGGGGGTAGAGTCCCAGGGGGTAGAGTCCCAGGGGGTAGAGTCCCAGGGGGTAGAGTCCCAGGGGGTAGAGTCCCAGGGGGTAGAGTCCCAGGGGGTAGAGTCCCAGGGGGTAGAGTCCCAGGGGGTAGAGTCCCAGGGGGTAGAGTCCCAGGGGGTAGAGTCCCAGGGGGTAGAGTCCCAGGGGGTAGAGTCCCAGGGGGTAGAGTCCCAGGGGGTAGAGTCCCAGGGGGTAGAGTCCCAGGGGGTAGAGTCCCAGGGGGTAGAGTCCCAGGGGGTAGAGTCCCAGGGGGTAGAGTCCCAGGGGGTAGAGTCCCAGGGGGTAGAGTCCCAGGGGGTAGAGTCCCAGGGGGTAGAGTCCCAGGGGGTAGAGTCCCAGGGGGTAGAGTCCCAGGGGGTAGAGTCCCAGGGGGTAGAGTCCCAGGGGGTAGAGTCCCAGGGGGTAGAGTCCCAGGGGGTAGAGTCCCAGGGGGTAGAGTCCCAGGGGGTAGAGTCCCAGGGGGTAGAGTCCCAGGGGGTAGAGTCCCAGGGGGTAGAGTCCCAGGGGGTAGAGTCCCAGGGGGTAGAGTCCCAGGGGGTAGAGTCCCAGGGGGTAGAGTCCCAGGGGGTAGAGTCCCAGGGGGTAGAGTCCCAGGGGGTAGAGTCCCAGGGGGTAGAGTCCCAGGGGGTAGAGTCCCAGGGGGTAGAGTCCCAGGGGGTAGAGTCCCAGGGGGTAGAGTCCCAGGGGGTAGAGTCCCAGGGGGTAGAGTCCCAGGGGGTAGAGTCCCAGGGGGTAGAGTCCCAGGGGGTAGAGTCCCAGGGGGTAGAGTCCCAGGGGGTAGAGTCCCAGGGGGTAGAGTCCCAGGGGGTAGAGTCCCAGGGGGTAGAGTCCCAGGGGGTAGAGTCCCAGGGGGTAGAGTCCCAGGGGGTAGAGTCCCAGGGGGTAGAGTCCCAGGGGGTAGAGTCCCAGGGGGTAGAGTCCCAGGGGGTAGAGTCCCAGGGGGTAGAGTCCCAGGGGGTAGAGTCCCAGGGGGTAGAGTCCCAGGGGGTAGAGTCCCCCAGGGGGTAGAGTCCCAGGGGGTAGAGTCCCAGGGGGTAGAGTCCCAGGGGGTAGAGTCCCAGGGGGTAGAGTCCCAGGGGGTAGAGTCCCAGGGGGTAGAGTCCCAGGGGGTAGAGTCCCAGGGGGTAGAGTCCCAGGGGGTAGAGTCCCAGGGGGTAGAGTCCCAGGGGGTAGAGTCCCAGGGGGTAGAGTCCCAGGGGGTAGAGTCCCAGGGGGTAGAGTCCCAGGGGGTAGAGTCCCAGGGGGTAGAGTCCCAGGGGGTAGAGTCCCAGGGGGTAGAGTCCCAGGGGGTAGAGTCCCAGGGGGTAGAGTCCCAGGGGGTAGAGTCCCAGGGGGTAGAGTCCCAGGGGGTAGAGTCCCAGGGGGTAGAGTCCCAGGGGGTAGAGTCCCAGGGGGTAGAGTCCCAGGGGGTAGAGTCCCAGGGGTAGAGTCCCAGGGGGTAGAGTCCCAGGGGGTAGAGTCCCAGGGGGTAGAGTCCCAGGGGGTAGAGTCCCAGGGGGTAGAGTCCCAGGGGGTAGAGTCCCAGGGGGTAGAGTCCCAGGGGGTAGAGTCCCAGGGGGTAGAGTCCCAGGGGGTAGAGTCCCAGGGGGTAGAGTCCCAGGGGGTAGAGTCCCAGGGGGTAGAGTCCCAGGGGGTAGAGTCCCAGGGGGTAGAGTCCCAGGGGGTAGAGTCCCAGGGGGTAGAGTCCCAGGGGGTAGAGTCCCAGGGGGTAGAGTCCCAGGGGGTAGAGTCCCAGGGGGTAGAGTCCCAGGGGGTAGAGTCCCAGGGGGTAGAGTCCCAGGGGGTAGAGTCCCAGGGGGTAGAGTCCCAGGGGGTAGAGTCCCAGGGGGTAGAGTCCCAGGGGGTAGAGTCCCAGGGGGTAGAGTCCCAGGGGGTAGAGTCCCAGGGGGTAGAGTCCCAGGGGGTAGAGTCCCAGGGGGTAGAGTCCCAGGGGGTAGAGTCCCAGGGGGTAGAGTCCCAGGGGGTAGAGTCCCAGGGGGTAGAGTCCCAGGGGGTAGAGTCCCAGGGGGTAGAGTCCCAGGGGGTAGAGTCCCAGGGGGTAGAGTCCCAGGGGGTAGAGTCCCAGGGGGTAGAGTCCCAGGGGGTAGAGTCCCAGGGGGTAGAGTCCCAGGGGGTAGAGTCCCAGGGGGTAGAGTCCCAGGGGGTAGAGTCCCAGGGGGTAGAGTCCCAGGGGGTAGAGTCCCAGGGGGTAGAGTCCCAGGGGGTAGAGTCCCAGGGGGTAGAGTCCCAGGGGGTAGAGTCCCAGGGGGTAGAGTCCCAGGGGGTAGAGTCCCAGGGGGTAGAGTCCCAGGGGGTAGAGTCCCAGGGGGTAGAGTCCCAGGGGGTAGAGTCCCAGGGGGTAGAGTCCCAGGGGGTAGAGTCCCAGGGGGTAGAGTCCCAGGGGGTAGAGTCCCAGGGGGTAGAGTCCCAGGGGGTAGAGTCCCAGGGGGTAGAGTCCCAGGGGGTAGAGTCCCAGGGGGTAGAGTCCCAGGGGGTAGAGTCCCAGGGGGTAGAGTCCCAGGGGGTAGAGTCCCAGGGGGTAGAGTCCCAGGGGGTAGAGTCCCAGGGGGTAGAGTCCCAGGGGGTAGAGTCCCAGGGGGTAGAGTCCCAGGGGGTAGAGTCCCAGGGGGTAGAGTCCCAGGGGGTAGAGTCCCAGGGGGTAGAGTCCCAGGGGGTAGAGTCCCAGGGGGTAGAGTCCCAGGGGGTAGAGTCCCAGGGGGTAGAGTCCCAGGGGGTAGAGTCCCAGGGGGTAGAGTCCCAGGGGGTAGAGTCCCAGGGGGTAGAGTCCCAGGGGGTAGAGTCCCAGGGGGTAGAGTCCCAGGGGGTAGAGTCCCAGGGGGTAGAGTCCCAGGGGGTAGAGTCCCAGGGGGTAGAGTCCCAGGGGGTAGAGTCCCAGGGGGTAGAGTCCCAGGGGGTAGAGTCCCAGGGGGTAGAGTCCCAGGGGGTAGAGTCCCAGGGGGTAGAGTCCCAGGGGGTAGAGTCCCAGGGGGTAGAGTCCCAGGGGGTAGAGTCCCAGGGGGTAGAGTCCCAGGGGGTAGAGTCCCAGGGGGTAGAGTCCCAGGGGGTAGAGTCCCAGGGGGTAGAGTCCCAGGGGGTAGAGTCCCAGGGGGTAGAGTCCCAGGGGGTAGAGTCCCAGGGGGTAGAGTCCCAGGGGGTAGAGTCCCAGGGGGTAGAGTCCCAGGGGGTAGAGTCCCAGGGGGTAGAGTCCCAGGGGGTAGAGTCCCAGGGGGTAGAGTCCCAGGGGGTAGAGTCCCAGGGGGTAGAGTCCCAGGGGGTAGAGTCCCAGGGGTAGAGTCCCAGGGGGTAGAGTCCCAGGGGGTAGAGTCCCAGGGGGTAGAGTCCCAGGGGGTAGAGTCCCAGGGGGTAGAGTCCCAGGGGGTAGAGTCCCAGGGGGTAGAGTCCCAGGGGGTAGAGTCCCAGGGGGTAGAGTCCCAGGGGGTAGAGTCCCAGGGGGTAGAGTCCCAGGGGGTAGAGTCCCAGGGGGTAGAGTCCCAGGGGGTAGAGTCCCAGGGGGTAGAGTCCCAGGGGGTAGAGTCCCAGGGGGTAGAGTCCCAGGGGGTAGAGTCCCAGGGGGTAGAGTCCCAGGGGGTAGAGTCCCAGGGGGTAGAGTCCCAGGGGGTAGAGTCCCAGGGGGTAGAGTCCCAGGGGGTAGAGTCCCAGGGGGTAGAGTCCCAGGGGTAGAGTCCCAGGGGGTAGAGTCCCAGGGGGTAGAGTCCCAGGGGGTAGAGTCCCAGGGGGTAGAGTCCCAGGGGGTAGAGTCCCAGGGGGTAGAGTCCCAGGGGGTAGAGTCCCAGGGGGTAGAGTCCCAGGGGGTAGAGTCCCAGGGGGTAGAGTCCCAGGGGGTAGAGTCCCAGGGGGTAGAGTCCCAGGGGGTAGAGTCCCAGGGGGTAGAGTCCCAGGGGGTAGAGTCCCAGGGGGTAGAGTCCCAGGGGGTAGAGTCCCAGGGGGTAGAGTCCCAGGGGGTAGAGTCCCAGGGGGTAGAGTCCCAGGGGGTAGAGTCCCAGGGGGTAGAGTCCCAGGGGGTAGAGTCCCAGGGGGTAGAGTCCCAGGGGGTAGAGTCCCAGGGGGTAGAGTCCCAGGGGGTAGAGTCCCAGGGGGTAGAGTCCCAGGGGGTAGAGTCCCAGGGGGTAGAGTCCCAGGGGGTAGAGTCCCAGGGGGTAGAGTCCCAGGGGGTAGAGTCCCAGGGGGTAGAGTCCCAGGGGGTAGAGTCCCAGGGGGTAGAGTCCCAGGGGGTAGAGTCCCAGGGGGTAGAGTCCCAGGGGGTAGAGTCCCAGGGGGTAGAGTCCCAGGGGGTAGAGTCCCAGGGGGTAGAGTCCCAGGGGGTAGAGTCCCAGGGGGTAGAGTCCCAGGGGGTAGAGTCCCAGGGGGTAGAGTCCCAGGGGGTAGAGTCCCAGGGGGTAGAGTCCCAGGGGGTAGAGTCCCAGGGGGTAGAGTCCCAGGGGGTAGAGTCCCAGGGGGTAGAGTCCCAGGGGGTAGAGTCCCAGGGGGTAGAGTCCCAGGGGGTAGAGTCCCAGGGGGTAGAGTCCCAGGGGGTAGAGTCCCAGGGGGTAGAGTCCCAGGGGGTAGAGTCCCAGGGGGTAGAGTCCCAGGGGGTAGAGTCCCAGGGGGTAGAGTCCCAGGGGGTAGAGTCCCAGGGGGTAGAGTCCCAGGGGGTAGAGTCCCAGGGGGTAGAGTCCCAGGGGGTAGAGTCCCAGGGGGTAGAGTCCCAGGGGGTAGAGTCCCAGGGGGTAGAGTCCCAGGGGGTAGAGTCCCAGGGGGTAGAGTCCCAGGGGGTAGAGTCCCAGGGGGTAGAGTCCCAGGGGGTAGAGTCCCAGGGGGTAGAGTCCCAGGGGTAGAGTCCCAGGGGGTAGAGTCCCAGGGGGTAGAGTCCCAGGGGGTAGAGTCCAGGGGGTAGAGTCCCAGGGGGTAGAGTCCCAGGGGTAGAGTCCCAGGGGGTAGAGTTCCAGGGGGTAGAGTCCCAGGGGGTAGAGTCCCAGGGGGTAGAGTCCCAGGGGTAGAGTCCCAGGGGGTAGAGTCCCAGGGGTAGAGTCCAGGGTAGAGTCCCAGGGGGTAGAGTCCCAGGGGGTAGAGTCCCAGGGGGTAGAGTCCCAGGGGGTAGAGTCCCAGGGGGTAGAGTCCCAGGGGGTAGAGTCCCAGGGGGTAGAGTCCCAGGGGGTAGAGTCCCAGGGGGTAGAGTCCCAGGGGGTAGAGTCCCAGGGGTAGAGTCCCAGGGGGTAGAGTCCCAGGGGGTAGAGTCCCAGGGGGTAGAGTCCCAGGGGGTAGAGTCCCAGGGGGTAGAGTCCCAGGGGGTAGAGTCCCAGGGGGTAGAGTCCCAGGGGGTAGAGTCCAGGGGGTAGAGTCCCAGGGGGTAGAGTCCCAGGGGGTAGAGTCCCAGGGGGTAGAGTCCCAGGGGGTAGAGTCCCAGGGGGTAGAGTCCCAGGGGGTAGAGTCCCAGGGGGTAGAGTCCAGGGGGTAGAGTCCAGGGGGTAGAGTCCCAGGGGGTAGAGTCCCAGGGGGTAGAGTCCCAGGGGGTAGAGTCCCAGGGGGTAGAGTCCCAGGGGGTAGAGTCCCAGGGGTAGAGTCCCAGGGGGTAGAGTCCCAGGGGGTAGAGTCCCAGGGGTAGAGTCCCAGGGGGTAGAGTCCCAGGGGGTAGAGTCCCAGGGGGTAGAGTCCCAGGGGTAGAGTCCCAGGGGGTAGAGTCCCAGGGGGTAGAGTCCCAGGGGGTAGAGTCCCAGGGGGTAGAGTCCCAGGGGGTAGAGTCCCAGGGGGTAGAGTCCCAGGGGTAGAGTCCCAGGGGGTAGAGTCCCAGGGGGTAGAGTCCCAGGGGGTAGAGTCCCAGGGGGTAGAGTCCAGGGGGTAGAGTCCCAGGGGTAGAGTCCCAGGGGGTAGAGTCCCAGGGGGTAGAGTCCCAGGGGGTAGAGTCCCAGGGGTAGAGTCCCAGGGGGGTAGAGTCCCAGGGGGTAGAGTCCCAGGGGGTAGAGTCCCAGGGGGTAGAGTCCCAGGGGGTAGAGTCCCAGGGGTAGAGTCCCAGGGGGTAGAGTCCCAGGGGGTAGAGTCCCAGGGGGTAGAGTCCCAGGGGGTAGAGTCCCAGGGGGTAGAGTCCCAGGGGGTAGAGTCCCAGGGGGTAGAGTCCCAGGGGGTAGAGTCCCAGGGGGTAGAGTCCCAGGGGGTAGAGTCCCAGGGGGTAGAGTCCCAGGGGTAGAGTCCCAGGGGGTAGAGTCCCAGGGGGTAGAGTCCCAGGGGGTAGAGTCCCAGGGGGTAGAGTCCCAGGGGGTAGAGTCCCAGGGGGTAGAGTCCCAGGGGGTAGAGTCCCAGGGGGTAGAGTCCCAGGGGGTAGAGTCCCAGGGGGTAGAGTCCCAGGGGGTAGAGTCCCAGGGGGTAGAGTCCCAGGGGGTAGAGTCCCAGGGGGTAGAGTCCCAGGGGTAGAGTCCCAGGGGGTAGAGTCCCAGGGGGTAGAGTCCCAGGGGGTAGAGTCCCAGGGGGTAGAGTCCCAGGGGTAGAGTCCCAGGGGGTAGAGTCCCAGGGGGTAGAGTCCCAGGGGGTAGAGTCCAGGGGGTAGAGTCCCAGGGGGTAGAGTCCCAGGGGTAGAGTCCCAGGGGGTAGAGTCCCAGGGGGTAGAGTCCCAGGGGGGTAGAGTCCCAGGGGGTAGAGTCCCAGGGGGTAGAGTCCCAGGGGGTCAGGGTAGAGTCCCAGGGGGTAGAGTCCCAGGGGGTAGAGTCCCAGGGGGTAGAGTCCCAGGGGGTAGAGTCCCAGGGGGTAGAGTCCCAGGGGTAGAGTCCCAGGGGGTAGAGTCCCAGGGGGTAGAGTCCCAGGGGTAGAGTCCCAGGGGGTAGAGTCCCAGGGGGTAGAGTCCCAGGGGGTAGAGTCCCAGGGGGTAGAGTCCCAGGGGGTAGAGTCCCAGGGGTAGAGTCCAGGGGGTAGAGTCCCAGGGGGTAGAGTCCCAGGGGGTAGAGTCCAGGGGGTAGAGTCCCAGGGGGTAGAGTCCCAGGGGGTAGAGTCCCAGGGGGTAGAGTCCCAGGGGGTAGAGTCCCAGGGGGTAGAGTCCCAGGGGGTAGAGTCCCAGGGGGTAGAGTCCCAGGGGGTAGAGTCCCAGGGGGTAGAGTCCCAGGGGTAGAGTCCCAGGGGTTAGAGTCCAGGGGGTAGAGTCCCAGGGGGTAGAGTCCCAGGGGGTAGAGTCCCAGGGGGTAGAGTCCCAGGGGTAGAGTCCCAGGGGGTAGAGTCCCAGGGGGTAGAGTCCCAGGGGGTAGAGTCCCAGGGGGTAGAGTCCCAGGGGGTAGAGTCCCAGGGGGTAGAGTCCCAGGGGGTAGAGTCCCAGGGGGTAGAGTCCCAGGGGGTAGAGTCCCAGGGGGTAGAGTCCCAGGGGTAGAGTCCCAGGGGGGTAGAGTCCCAGGGGGTAGAGTCCCAGGGGTAGAGTCCCAGGGGGTAGAGTCCCAGGGGGTAGAGTCCCAGGGGGTAGAGTCCCAGGGGGTAGAGTCCCAGGGGGTAGAGTCCCAGGGGGTAGAGTCCCAGGGGGTAGAGTCCCAGGGGTAGAGTCCCAGGGGGTAGAGTCCCAGGGGGTAGAGTCCCAGGGGGTAGAGTCCAGGGGGTAGAGTCCCAGGGGGTAGAGTCCCAGGGGTAGAGTCCAGGGGGTAGAGTCCCAGGGGTAGAGTCCAGGGGGTAGAGTCCCAGGGGTAGAGTCCAGGGGGTAGAGTCCAGGGGTAGAGTCCAGGGGGTAGAGTCCAGGGGGTAGAGTCCCAGGGGGTTAGGTCCAGGGGGTAGAGTCCAGGGGGTAGAGTCCAGGGGTAGAGTCCCAGGGGGTAGAGTCCAGGGGGGTAGAGTCCCAGGGGGTAGAGTCCCAGGGGGTAGAGTCCCAGGGGTAGAGTCCCAGGGGGTAGAGTCCAGGGGGTTAGAGTCCAGGGGTAGAGTCCAGGGGGTAGAGTCCCAGGGGGTAGAGTCCCAGGGGGTAGAGTCCAGGGGTTAGGGTCAGGGGTTAGAGTCAGGGGTAGGTTAGGTTAGGGTAGGGTCCAGGGGTTAGGTTAGGTTAGGGTTAGGGTTAGGGGTTAGAGTTAGGGTTAGGGTTAGGGTTAGGGTTAGGTTAGGGTTAGGGTTAGGGTTAGGTTAGGGTTAGGGTTAGGGTTAGGTTAGGGTTAGGGTTAGGGTTAGGGTTAGGGTTAGGTTAGGGTTAGAGTTAGGTTAGGGTTAGGGTTAGGGTTAGGGTTAGGGTTAGGGTTAGGTTAGGGTTAGGGTTAGGTTAGGGTTAGGGTTAGGGTTAGGGTTAGGGTTAGGGTTAGGGTTAGGGTTAGGGTTAGGGTTAGGGTTAGGGTTAGGGTTAGGGTTAGGGTTAGGGTTAGGGTTAGGGTTAGGGTTAGGGTTAGGGTTAGGGTTAGGGTTAGGTTAGGTTAGGGTTAGGGTTAGGGTTAGGGTTAGGGTTAGGGTTAGGGTTAGGGTTAGGGTTAGGGTTAGGGTTAGGGTTAGGGTTAGGGTTAGGGTTAGGGTTAGGGTTAGGTTAGGGTTAGGGTTAGGTTAGGGTTAGGGTTAGGGTTAGGGTTAGGGTTAGGGTTAGGTTAGGGTTAGGGTTAGGTTAGGGTTAGGGTTAGGGTTAGGGTTAGGTTAGGGTTAGGGTTAGGGTTAGGGTTAGGTTAGGGTTAGGGTTAGGGTTAGGGTTAGGGTTAGGGTTAGGGTTAGGTTAGGGTTAGGGTTAGGGTTAGGGTTAGGTTAGGGTTAGGGTTAGGGTTAGGGTTAGGTTAGGTTAGGGTTAGGGTTAGGGTTAGGGTTAGGGTTAGGTTAGGGTTAGGGTTAGGGTTAGGGTTAGGGTTAGGGTTAGGGTTAGGGTTAGGGTTAGGGTTAGGGTTAGGGTTAGGGTTAGGGT
>NC_137141.1:35959858-35987358 GCF_949319135.1 Squalius cephalus | reverse complement strand
GACTAAGGTGGAGTCAGAGGGACCCTGATACAGCTTGAGGGATAACTGCTCCTGATAATAGCATGACGGATAACTCTCAGCGTGAAAGTTAAGTCCGGGGCTTGGAAGAGGAACAATACCTAGGTGGAGCTGGTAATCTGGAAGCCAAAGGCGGACCCAAGGTGTGAAGCAGGCATTCTCAACCCTGGTCCTCGAGGGCCACTGACCTGCAGAGTTTAGCTCTAACTCTAAATCAAACACACATGAGCCAGCTAATTAAGCCTTTCAGGATTACTGGAAAGCTACAGGCAGGTGAGGTTGATGAAGGTTGGACCTAAACTCTGCAGGACAGTGACCCTCGAGGACCAGGGTTGAGAACCCTTGGTGTAAAGAATGGCCAATTAAGGATGACCCAGCGGACACAGGCCCCATTAACTAGATGACATGGGTAGAAGAGGTGGGACAAGCATCAATGAGAGGCTTCATGCTGAGTGGGAAGGGCATCAGACTGGACTGTCTAAACAGCTGGAGGGACCAGCCAATACAGGATAATGGGAACACGAAATAAACCAAAACAGAATATAAACCTGAGAAGTACTTTAAAGTAATTTTGAAATAAAAATTAAAAAAGGGTTAGGATTTTAATAGGGTATTACAAAATTACACAAAGTGGCATATGGCTACAAATACAATCATTAAGAAAGGTAGAAAGAAAAGGTTAACAAAGGCTTTATATGGTCCATAAACCATTTAAAAAGACTTTAAAATGAAAACAAACAAAAGTGTAACAAAACACAAGACAAGTTTACAACTTCCATTTAAAGCTTTACAATATAAGAAGGGGCAAACAATGGCATAAAAAAACAGCTAAGTGAAATGTATATAACAAAATAAAAACTATGGCATTAAAAAAAAAACATTAAAAGCAAAAATTAAAATAAAAACCTAAATATACCATAAATAAAAAGACACATAATCGCAATAGAAAGGATGAATGAATACAAAAAGGGACAAAGACAATCCTTGATCTTAAATGGAACAAGAGGCGAAGCCATAAATACAAAAAGCTAATTAGTACAATATAAATAACACCACAAAAAAAAAATCTTTGTGAGAAATGCACCACATTTCTTTCTTTCTTTATTTAATTTATTCATTTGTAGCTTAAGTGACTTTGATATGCACCTGCAGTTGATAAACTGTTGGGGTGCAGGGTTGAAATCAACCCTGGACAAGTCCCACCCACTGAAGTACCACCCAAGTCCAACCCACCCAAGATCCACATAAGTCCCACCCACCTGAGTCCAACTGTTGAACAATTAAAAGGAAAGTTCTCCACATTCATGAAAAGTTCATGAAAATGAATTAAGTACCCAGTGAACACGATAGTCATTCCATCAAGGGGGAGAAAAAAAAAAAAAGAATTTCGCAGCAGACACAGATAAAAATGGGCACCGAGAGCATAGAGAAATCACAAAGCAGAAAAAGGGCATAGTAAGACAGACACTAATGCTAACATACAAAAGGCAGTCAGATAAAAAAAACTAAAAAAAACAAGTGCATACATATACAAAATACACAAACAGTAAAGACAAAACATTTTATGCAGTACAATATACAACCTTTTTGGAAAAATAGCAATGGGCATAAAATAGTCAATGGGACAGGGCCATAAAACAGCATAATAGCTAATAAGGCAAGGAGCATAAATTAAAGATGTATGGAAGACATAAGTCATAAAACAAAAATAGGCTTAGAAAAAAAATGCAAAAGACAAGAGCAGTCATAAATACACATGTAAAGACAAGCTATAGGAATATAATAAATAAAAAGATGGGAAAATGCACAAATACAAAAGGGTCATTGAGACAATATACATAGACAAACAAATCTTAAATTGGATACATGAGGTGAAGTGAAGGCATAAATACAAAGCAGAAATTCCACGAGTATGGTGTTATACAAAGCAAATTACATATATATATATATATATATATATATATATATATATAAACTTATGCTGTATATATACATATACACACATTTAAACCATTAAACTGAAATTAAATTTGTGACAGTCAATAAAGGATGTGCTCGTAAATGCCTACTGGGCAAACTATTAAATAGTTCAATATTAAGAACAAATAAGTTCTTCATTTCAATGTTCAAATACTTAAGTGAATCCAAATCCAAAGGAATCAAATGTTTAGGTTTAAAATAAAACAAGTATCTTTAACCTGTTAGGTACACAAAGACAAAGTCCTTATGATAAATGGTTCAGATTCAAACAATAATTCTGAAGAGCTGTGGGATAAACACCATTCAAACTTTGTGTGGGATGTACTCACCCTTTTCCAGTAGCAATGAGAAAAAAAAAAAGAACCAGTTCCTCAGATTCACACATCGTTGGTTTATAATATAAGCCACAATTATACTAAAAGAAAAAAACAGTGAAGACCATAGAAACACAAAAACAGAAAAATAGACAAACACAAATTATGCAAAACCTGGACAGTTCCTATCCTCAGCTCCTCAAAGTCCTCAAAGAAACAACTCTTGATTGGGTCATTACATTTAAGTAGTGATGGGATGGTTAATACCGGGGCTCTGATGCGGTTTTAAAAGCACTATTGTATCACACACTGTACGGATGCTTGCATCGAAATGACAATACTATGTGATTGATGACGTTAGAAGCTTCAAACATCATGCAGTATCGGATGGTCGGAACAGCTGGTTTAAAAAAAAAAAAAAAAAAAAAAAAAAAAAAAAAAAAACACTACACTTCCCTATGACAAATTATATTTCTTAAAAACAGAACACCCAAAATATTTTTCTCAATTACTTTATGATATCATTGATCAAAATGCGAATCTGTTGACCAGGCTACACATCACACTGTCATGGAACAGAAGGATCCACACAGGTAAAGTGAATAACAGCAGAAGTATTATATCACAGCGATGGGTCTTATCTGACTGAAGACTGAAGACTGAAGACTGAAGACATCTCAAAGGAAAGGAGTCAGGTAGAGTTCTCTGAGGAAACAACGAGACCAAACAATGGTGAACTGCAGAGGGAAGAGTTAAATAGTGCTGGATGATGATCAGTGAAGATTGGTGACAAGTGACGGTGATCTGTGATTGGGAAGTGCATGCAGGTGAGGGCCAGGGAGGATGATGGGAAATGTAGTGAGGAGGTGGTGACTAGCTGGAGTTGAGGCCTCATTGGCACACATTAATTTGCTGTGGGATAAACGCCATACGAGCTCTGTGTGGGATGTAGCTGAACTTTACTCACCCTTCTCCAGTGAAAATGAAAAAGCAATTAACCAGTTCCTCAGATTCACACATCATTGGTGTATTAAACAAGCCACAAATAGTCTAACAGGTAAAATAAAAAACATAAACCAGTGAAGACTATAGAAACACAACAACTGAAAAATAGACAAACACAATATTTACCAAAATGGAGGGCTGTTCCATAAAACAAGATTAAAATACAAGCCAGGCTAATTTTGGTTAGTCAGACTCACAGTCGGTTGATTCTTTTTCATAAAGCAAACTTAAAATAGTTCAAACTCAGTTACTCTGGCAACTTATGCTGGGAAACTAACCTGGTCCAGGGCAGGCTGACTGTCAGACCAAGCCTGAGTTAATACACAATAATATTACCACTGACACTCTCGAATTCCATTGTTTTATTTTATTAACCACTATCAGTCCAAAAATAAATATACAGTATACAGAAAATCAACTTAAATAAGACTACAATGATGTAAGATTTAATTAGATTGTTTTACAAATATATGAATACATTTCTCTTTGGTTTTGTTTGCCATCTGTAGAACATTTTATGGTTATTAGAAGAACATTAAAATATTTCAATCAAAAAAAAAAAGCAGATGTTTAAATCACAAAATTAAAATAAATAACAAAAGCACAGACTAAATTTTAACTGGTAAGATGAAGCTGAGCTTAGTAATTGGCCTACAGTATATAAGCCTACATTTGAGTATATTGAGTATATATTACCTCATTACAATTTTCACTTTACAGTAATTGCTATCATAAAACATACTTAACCCTTGTAGGTTTAAAATTCGAAATAAGGCACATCTGTTGTGCAACAACAAAAGAATTAGCTATATACATAGACGTTGGAAGGGGGGGGGAGCTGTTTTTTTCGTTGTTTTTGTTTTCCCTTTTTTTTATATATATATATATAAATACAGAATCTGAATTAAAATGTGTTTGATTTAAGCCTACATTTCAAAATTTTGTGTCATAAAATGTCTTGTTTTTAAGCCTTTCGCACGTACGATCACACCGGTGTAATCAGTCTAGGCTGGTTCACTACTGCGAAGATCGTGAGTCAGCATCGTCAACTTTTTCAGCAAACGACACAGAAAACACTTGTTTATTAATAAACAATTAAAATATCTCCTTGCTATATTTGACATATTCATAATCATAACTTTTGCCGGTTCTTTGTGACAGCTTTTAGATGCTTTTATTGGCAGTGCCAGCGCCACCTATTTACGTACGCATCATCACCGCATCAAAAACATGATTGCGTGATGAAAACATGATGAAAAACACCACCTAAACATAGCCGAACTGGTTAGAAAGAAAACACGGAACAAACAGAGTAGGCTAATGCGCATATGTCCATCTCGCGAATGTACACTCTTCTTCGACCATATTCTCCCATTAGCCGGTCTTCCACTGGCCAGCGCGAGCGCAGAGCTGTCATTTAGTCTTTATTTACAAACTTGGACACCACACGCAGCTATTGACTGACCATGAACAGGTAATAACTTACTTGCACTTTTCATTCGTTAATGTCTCGCGGTCTTGCTGTTTTTTCCCCCAGGGTTTTTTTTATTTTTATTTTTAACAATTAAAGGTGCTGTATGTAGTTTTCAGCGACCTCTAGCGGTGATGTTTCAGATTGCAACCAATAATTTTACAAGCGCGTGCTCTTGCGCGTGCTCGAATTTATGAGCGAGCACTGTGGGTACCTTCCAGACTGAGACGGAACACACCGGAGAAAGCATCACACAACATGCTGGAAACTAAGGTAAACTCCCACTGCAACGTTACAATAATAGGCTACTTTTATCAGCTTGACGTTGAACTAATTCTCCATGCTCGTAGTCGTACCATGATAAGTATGGAACCCTATAGTATCAACCGTGCCGAATTTTGCCACTGCAAGCACCACTTCACATTTTCTTCAGGAAATGTACATTCTAGGTTTGTAGATAAGGTTTCTCCATGATTCAAATGCCCTGCCGATGTTGAGCCGTGTTTTTTCACCCGAAGTTCATCCGATTCACGTCTGACCTTACGAGCTTCAGCAGAAAAATTTTTTTTTGTTGTTTTTTATCAATATGTGGAGTTTGTGTTGGAGTCTGTGTTGTGCTGGGAGCAGGTCGTTTCTTAGTGTTATCAGACATGTCATAAGTTGCAGTGTCGTCGCTGTTGAGTGCAAAGTCAGAAGGCTAGACAAGGCGAGAGGCTCGGGAGCGCGCGTGCAGGTCACGTCACTTGATTTCGCTGTAAATCCGACCCGGCACCTTCACATAAAAATAAGAATACTTGCTACTAATAGGGTTACTTATACTTTAATAGGGTTAAATACTAACCCTGACCTCTGGAAGCATCTCTTTCAGTAGCTTAGTCGGTATAGGGTCTAACATACATGTTGTCGATTTAGATAATTTAACGAGTTTAGAAAATTCTTCCTCTCCTATAGCAATAAATGAATAAAATTTTTCCTTTGGGAGACTACAATGCACTTACTGATGCGATACTGTAGTAGACGGTTGCATAGTTATTATTTTTTCCCTGATATTATCAACTTTATAAGTTAAGAAGTTCATAAAGTCATTACTGCTGTGCTGCTTGGAAACTTCTGGGCTTGAAGCTTTATTATTCGTTAGTTTAGTCACTGTTTCAAATAAATACCTAGGGTTTTGTTTATTTTGTTCTAATAGGGTTGAAAAATAAGCAGATCTAGCAGCTTTTAAGCCCTCTCTGTAAGTAATCAGGCTCTCTTTCCATGAAATGCGAAATACCTCTAGTTTTGTTTTCTTCCAGTTGCGCTCCATTTTTCTGGCTGCTCTCTTAAGGGCCTGAGTGTGCTCGTTGTCCCACGGCGTTGGACTATTTTCTTTAATCTTTTTTAAGCACAATGGAGAAACTGTGTCTAAAGTGCTTGAAAAGAGAGAGTTAAAAGTTTCTGTTGCAATATTGAGTTCTTCTAAGCTATCTGGGACGCTGAGATGATGAAACTGATCAGGAAGATTATTAATGAAGAAATCTTTAGTGGCAGAAGTGATAGGTCTAACATATTTGTAACACGGAGTCTGCTTTGCAGCCTTGGCTAAATTAAGTTTACACAAGACAAGATAATGATCTGAGATGTCATCGCTCTGCTGCAGAATTTCAACGGTGATAATATTAGATCTAGGGTATGATTACGACAATGAGTAGGTCCTGACACATGTTGTCTAACTCCAATTGAGTTAAGAATGTCTTTAAATGCCAATCTTTTTCGATATCTACATGTATATTAAAATCACCAACAATTAGGACTTTATCTGCAGCCAGTACTAACTCTGAAAGAAAGTCAGTAAATTCTTTGATAAAGTCTGTATGGTACCCTGGTGGCCTGTATACAGTAGCCAGCACAAATCTCAAATGTGATTTATCATTTACACTATATATTGTTACATTAAGCACCAACACTTCAAAAGAATTATATTTGAAACTAGACTTCTTAGTAATTTTGAAAATATTACTATTAATTACAGCAACTCCTCCCCCTTTGCGTTTCAGACGAGGTTCATGTTTATAACAGTAATCTTGCGGGGTGGACTCATTTAAAGTAATGTAATCGTTTGGTTTTAGCCAGGTTTCTGTCAAACACAGCACATCTAGGTTATAGTCTGTAATCATGTCATTAACAATGAGTGCTTTTGAAGTAAGCGATCGAATATTCAGCAATCCAAGCTTTATCATTTGCTCATTTGTATTATATCTGTTTTTATTTGTTGAACATCAATTAAATTTTTAACCTTAGATGGGTTTGGAAGTTTTTTGTATTTCCTAATTCGGGGAACATACACAGTCTCTATGTAATGATATCTAGGTGAAAGAGGCTCTATGTGATGGGATTTATCTGACCTTGGTGACGCGAGGCCGCTAGCAGACGGTCGGTTTAACCAGTCTGTCTGCTTCCTGACCTGAGCCCCAATTCATGTTTGAGCTCTAAGACTATATGCCATGTTACTAGAGAGAAGAGCAGCACCATCCCAGGAGGGATGAATACCATCTCTTTTCTGAAGAAAGACAGAAGACAGGATATCGAATTGGCGCCCTGGAGGCTGGCTAAGAGTGTTTGAGGATTAATGACAGGAAGGCTTCCAGGGTGACTCGGCAGATCTGGAGACCAGGGTGGAGCCGTCAGATCGGGAGTCCAGGGCGAAGCCGGCAGATCGGGAGACCAGGGTGGAGCAGGTAGATCGGGAGACCAGGGTGAAGCTGGCAGATCGGGAGTCCAGGGCGGAGCTGGCAGATCGGGAGACCAGGGTGAAGCCGGCAGATCGGGAGACCAGGGTGAAGCCGGCAGATCGGGAGTCCAGGGCGGAGCAGGCAGATCGGGAGACCAGGGCGAGGACTGGAGATGCGGGTGCGGTGGTGGCCATCTTGGCAGAGACTGAAGTCGAGACTAAAGACCTATTTATGTAATCAAGCATATATCTAATTAATACCTAATTGTTCATAGTTATGCTGGAAGATGGTTATTCAGTTCTGCTGGAACCGTAATAACCTCTCATATCACACAACTCTGCTTTGAATGGCATCTGTGCTAATATTAATGAACTAAAGTTTTATTGAACTTAAGACACAGAATAGATGAAGTTATTATTTACAAATGAACTCTTAGTCACACCCGTCACTATGGGAGGGCCATAGGGGGCTGGGCCCGCCCCCAAAAATGCTTGTGCCCCCCCCCCACTTGAGTCAAGTCAAGTCATCTTCATTTATATAGCGCTTTTAACAATGTAGATTGTTTCAAAGCAGCTTTACAGAGATAAGCGTATAATTTAAGGTAACAGAGATTGTTTCGGCTTTACAGCAGAGTTAAGTTATTTCCATCTAAAGTTAGTTTTGATTGATTTGCTTCCGTCGCAACGATCATTTGTTATTAAATTAGGGGCCGCTAAGACGACACCATTCCCTCTACACAGACTTTAAACGCGAACCTGTGAGAAACACTGATGGCGTTCACATGAGCATTTAGAATGGGTTCTATAGTTATGTGCGTTTGAATATATGCAGGTTTGGAATTCCCTACAAGCCAAGCCTAAACAAAGTACTTGTCTTTCCCTATAAATTTTGATAAAGAATTTTATTTTATTTTGTTGCTTTGGGGTAGGAACGCGAAACGAATTTCCCGACAACGCCTTATCTGTAGAGTGGTAGTGGGATCCTCCATAGGGAGAGACTAGTTGGCACTTCAGCACTGCGTTGTCATCGGGTCCAGGCGAAGGTCCTTCGTCAGATCTGGATACGGCCTGGATCCGGCAGGCTGCAGGAAAACCTCAGGATAAACACAGACACTAAAATTAGCGTAGATGCCATTCTTCTCATGATGTAACGAGTACATCAGGATTTTTGGGAAGTGTTCCCGGTTCCGGCTGACCTAATATATGCAGCCTAACATTAAATTATAGAAGTCTATAATGTATTATGTGAAAGCTAGGTCAAAGAGATGTGTCTTTAATCTGGCTTTGAACTGACAGAGTGTGTCTGCTTCCCGGACAATGGTAGGAAGACTGTTCCAGAGTTTTGGTGCTAAATAGGAAAAGGATCTACCGCCAGCAGTCGATTTTGATATTCTAGGTATTATCAACTGTCCGGAATGTTGAGATCGCAATAGACGTGACGGACTATAATGCGTTAAGAGCTCGCTCAAGTACTGCGGAGCTAAACCATTTAGTGCTTTGTAAGTGATCAGCAATATTTTAAAATTGATGCGATGTTTAATAGGGAGCCAGTGCAGTTTTGACAGAACCGGGCTAATATGGTCATACTTCCTGGTTCTGGTAAGAACTCGAGCTGCTGCGTTTTGAACCAGCTGTAGTTTGTTTATTAAGCGTGCAGGGCAACCACCCAGTAGAGCATTACAATAATCTAGCCTTGAGGTCATGAACGCATGAACTAATTGTTCCGCATTTGTCAATGAGAGCATATGGCGTAATTTAGATATATTTTTAAGATGGAAAAATGCAGTTTTACAGATACTAGACACGTGACTTTCAAATGAAAGATTGGTATCAAAGAGCACACCCAGGTTCCTAACCGACGACGAAGACTTAACAGAGCAGCCATCGAGTGTTAGACAGTATTCTAGATTATTACGTGAGGAAGTTTTTTGTCCAATAATTAGAAACTCTGTTTTTTCAGAATTTAGAAGTAGGAAATTACAAGTCATCCAATTTTTTATATCCACTATGCATTCCGTTAATTACTTGAGGCACAGATCTCTTAAAAAAATTACATTAATTTTAATTTTATATTATCATAGTTGCTAATTTTGTGTTGCATTCTTTATCATTAAAACATTAAAAATATAAAGGATCCATTTGCGATCCATTCAGTTTACATGCTTCGTCCTTGTTCCATTATTCATTAAGATAATAATTAATAAATGCACGCACAATTATCCGTGAACTTGATAAATGTTGATAAATGTTTTACTATGCACAAACAAATGCCTTTCAACTTTTGTGTGCAAAATTCAGAATTAAATGAATGTGCAGCAATTTGTACAATTAGAGTCTGTAGGCCTACTATACTTGTTGTAGCCATTAAATAAGCGTATTTAGTTTCATATTTGTTAAAATATTATAATGTTATTTTTTCCCATCTATGTTGAATATGAAAAGTGAACAGCATGAGTAAGATTGGATGCGCACAGTATATCAGGAGACATGGAATGGGTCAGACATGATTTTGACCACTTCATTAAGTTTTGTTTTGTAGAAAACCTTTCTTTAAAGTGAATTTCGTTTTGTATAAATTGTATCTTAATTTGTATCATTTTTTATCAACCAATTGCCTGGATTTATATAGCAAATATAGCAGACAATATAATCATGACTTGGAGGCGCCGGCGCGGTCACTTGCATTGCTTGTGAACTGGAGCGCATCTCATCATAAATTAACCGAAACTCAGTGTATGCCTCACAGACATGAGAAATACATCTAAAGAAAGCTTGAAATATCTTTAAACGAAACAATTCAAAACGAAAAGAAATAGGCTATGTAAAAACAATGGGTCGTACATTAATATTAATATTAATATTAATATTAGCTCAAATGATCTATAGGGAATTTTAATAATTAATCATGAATATGATTAATATTTTGTATGTTACAGTTACATTAATTTATCGCAGCTGAACTAGATTGATATATGAACGATTACCATAACGGGTTATGGTTCGTCATTAATACATCAATTGTTCTTATTTCAGCTCGAAGTTATGGGATAACTTTAATGGAATTAATTTAGTTATCAAACAATCTGTTTGTCCAGCGAACAGATTGTACGTAAGATTAAATTAACTCTCAAGGAAAATTATCCTTCCTACAAACACGAGAAAGAGTATCTTTTCCAGGCCTTGAAAAGACACTCTCGGTGTTTGTAGACTAAAATTAGGTTACTTAAATCGTAGCCTACCAAGATAAAGCATATAGCTAAGATCGAACATTTCAGGGACTAAGTAACATGGGCAATTAAATCAGAGTCAGTCAATGGCATATGGAATTTAATAATTGGACCAATACATCGAACTAAGGAATATATCAAACTACACAATACACACGGATTATATGTCTATGTACATCAAATACAGTTAAACAATACAAGATAACGAATAACGAAAATGAGAGAGAGAGAGATAGATAGATAGAGAGAGAGAGATCGGAAGATGCGAGAGATGGAGAGAAGGATGGGGGACGAGATCGGAAGTGAAAGCAAAAATCTGCGATCAGAGATCGCAGTTGGCTATGGCAAAATCACAGACAGTAACCCTTAAGACACAACAAAGAAATCACATCATAAGTTCAATTCAATAATCGATACTTGCATGGCATATGGTTCTCTTTGTATGAGGTGTGTAGGACCGCAGGGTTCTGCGTGTCTTTAAAAGCAGCGCGAGTCGTCTGAGGGGAGGCGTGCGCGTGCTGTCTTCCGGCGCGCGTGCGAGCGCGGGAGCTTCAAAGAGTTGCCGGGAATGATTCAGGCTAAGTTCATTCAGCTCATGAATGAACAGAGGCGAAGAGGAAAACGAAACTAGACTATAGAAAAACATAAAAGAAATAAATAAAAAGAAAAGAGAAGCAGGCCGAAGCCGGTCCGGACTTGGGTTTTGGAGGAGGAAGGAGAGTAGGCATGAGAGTGAGAAGGGTTTTCTGAGTCGGTCTTTTATGGACAATATGGGTTGACGCCTCTGTTCGCGCGAACAACCAATGAACGTCCAAAGGTCTGAAGCGGGAAAAATGTCTTTGTCTTAGTTCCCAGTTTAATTTGCATGTTTTATGGCAGCGTTATTATGTGATCAGTTATACTCTAACGAGGGTAAAAATAGTATCATACATTTTACCAGATCCTGATGCATACATTTGGTTCCAGTACAAGGAGAGCTTTACGTGGATACCGAATTAGATATGTTTCGAAGGTACACGTCGAGATAGATTATTATTCTGTAAAAATAAGCTTAAAAGTTAAACTAACAACCTAGGAATAAAATGAACCCAACATGTGGTGTACATTGATAAGTGGGCATTGAAGATTGGACTTTAGAAAGATCCACATGGCATATCTATGATTTAAAAAGGGTGCACATCTGCAACATTATTCCTTTACGGTTTACAAGAATACAAAAACCCATCACAGAGAAGAACAATCATGAAAAAGAGAAATTACATTCAGGCTTACATATTTCTTCAATGGTTATACATATAACATATCTAGGATGAACACCTAATTCTGCTCTTCTGGCTAACATTCCGTTAGGTAATAAAACACAGTTCCACACAGGGGGGAAGGGATTGCCAGAGAATGTTAGTGAACCCTCTCTAACTAAAACACTATTGATTAAAGAATACATTTCAAAACCACACCTCTAGAAAATCATAATTATATGGTCAAACGAATTAATAAAACATGCGTACAGGAAGATCAAACCCAAATCTGAGTTACATACATTAAAACTATATTTCTATAGGAGGATGTTTGTGTGTGTGTGTGTGTGTGTGTGTGTGTGTAGAAGGTTTCAAGTTTTGTTATCTCTCTGTGGTCCAGAGAGGGGAAGGGGGGGTTTGGAATGTAGAACTTTGCAAAGTGAAGAGAATGTATTGACTTTTATTATTCTCCAAGGTGCAATTTAGATCGTAAAAGTCAAGTTGTTCCAGTCTTTATGGAGCCTGGCGTATGATTTGTAATTTCGAAGTCAGGAGGTTACAAGCTCTGATAAGCTTAGCAAAGAACGTTTTGGGCAGGAATGTGCTTAGAAAACACAGAGAGTCCGAATTTGTTAATTCAGACCAACGACGAATGATTCGATAGCCAATGTTGTTACAGCTACTCTGGTTAAATAATCCGTTATGTGCATTTCTCCATATGGGTGCATTCACTACGGAGATGGCGATCGTCAACTTCATCTTTGCAGCCGACACTGACAGAAAACACTAGTTTATTAATAAAAATCAATGCACACGTCACCGGATTTACAAATGCACATCTTGCTTGTTGCACGCACACATATTATGTTGAAATAACGAGATATTATGTTGAAATAACATTATTAATAGGCTGATAATAAATCTTTACGAATATTTGATTGACTGCTGAATGTTGTGCTTGTTCAATTTAATAAAATTAATACTTTAATTGTGACAATTAAAATAACTGAATATTAAATATTAAGTGGGCAATTTTTGTAATAGTATTTATATAGGCTATAATATATCTAGCACCCCCTCAGCACCTTCATAAAAAAATTCCCTGGCGCCACCCCTGGTTATAATGGCCCCACGTATTAAAAAATGGTCGGGTTTAAATCGGGCTCATAGTTAATGTGTCGGGCCGGGCTGGGCTCGGACACAACGTGCACAGCCTCGGGTAGGGTCGGGCTTGATTTTTTTGGGCCAGATCTAAGCTCTAACTCAAAGTACCAGTAGGCTCAAAGTCTCTGTGCGTGTGTATGTGCGTGCGTGTGTGTGTGTCTCATGCAATGCATATGCCCATGTTGACTGCTTTAAAATGCAATGTTTGAAAGATGCTTCTGGTGTTACATCTAATATGTTGTATAGTGAAGTGTTTTATGGATATTCATAACATTGCTTCTATGTAATGTGGTGTAGGCTATAGGCTACCTGGTCATATTGCTGTTAGTTAAGTTTAACATGATGATTACGTGCTGCGCGAATAGAGTATACGATTATTATACATATATGTTCTGTAGGCTAATAATAATTTTGCCCTCCCATGCATTTCATATGCCCCCCTTAAAGGGGACCTATTATGCAAAATTCACTTTTGTATGGTATTTGGACATAAATGTGTGTTGGCAGTGTGTGTACACAACCACCCTACAGTGATAAAAATCCACTCACTCCTTTTTTTTAAATCCCCATAAATCATAAGCAGTCTCTCCAAACGACCTGTTTTCAGAATGTGGCTTTAGTGACATCACTAAAGCCACAGGCCCCGCCCACGAGCGTTGACTGACACTGCCGTTATAACTTAGACCCACCCTGATCGAGTTCACTGCGAGTTGTACACATCCACCATTGCTGCAACAATGCACTCACGAGAAGCGTCGAAGCATCTCCCAAGCGTTGAAGGTGTTGTAGCTGGATGTATTCATTCACATAGCTCTCTTTATTTACTCTTGAAATCTGCTAGCCACTGAAGACGAGGTGGATTCATTTTGTTTTCAAAGAAAATGCTCCCTCAACTCTACAGAAATGTATGTAAGTTACTTATGCACTTCTTATACTGTTTACTCAGCTCTAACAGTGATTTTCTGAAAAAAAACTGATGCTTCATCTTTTGTGTGACATACAGTAAACTTTATTAAACTCATCAGTATATTTTGTGTCATCTTTCAGACAATTCAGATCGTCAGATGGAGTCCTACAGCAAGCTTGCATTAATAGTGTATACAAGCAATGCCAAATAGGTTATAATCGTAATTAAACTAAACTATACCTGTTCCAGCTCCAGCTCCATACAGCATATATTCTCTGACTCTGTAGGCATTTTTATGGTCGAAATGAACACCATTACTGTGACTGTCTGTTTTATTATTATCATCTTCCCTGTTCTGGCTCTGATCGCGGCTGCTTAGGCTCCGCCCCCTGTGCCGTGAACCAGCAGCTCATTAGCATTAAAGGAGAAGCACTAAAACAGTGCGTTTTTCACAGACCCAAAAAATGATGATTTAAACGTGCTGTAAATAAAATTCTGTTGGGTATTTTGAGCTAAAACTTCACATACACACTCTGGGGACATCAGAGACTTATTTTACATCTTGTGAAAAGGGGCATAATAGGTCCCTTTAAGACTGAGGTCTGGCGACGGCGCACTGCTCTTAGTGACGACACATTCCTGCTGAATAGAGCTGTTTTACATTAGTGCTTTATTCATTTGTCGTCTTCAATGATACATCAGGATCGGTGGATCAGCAAAAACTCTGGATTTTACACAAATGATGATGATTCACTGTATTTCAGACAGTGGACACACTTGAACGTAAGCAGTGTTTTTTTTTTTTTATAAGATAATTTGCAGTCCAACGCATTGCAGGAGATGTTGAATTGACAAAGTTTACTTGCATTATTTTGTACAAAGTGCTAATAAAATGTTTTCATGGAAACTCATGTTTTCTTGTTTACCCCTTTATAAAAAATGATTGGTGCAGTGTAATAAAAAAAATAAAAAGTCAATTATTAATTTAATTTCCAATAAAAACCGACGTCACAGCTTGTATTGTTCTCAGAAAATAACGACAAATGAAGCCACACTTTCATTTATAGATATCCATTCTTTTTATAAGAGTTGCATAAGAATTTTTTCTACTTTCACTACGGTCATTTTTGTAGTTTTTATACGTTTTGTGGTTTGGTACTGGTGTTTACAGAGAGGGTGATTACTTTTATTTACTTTTTTTTTTTTATATAGCTTATATACTTTTGTAAGATATTACAAATAAAATAAAATAAATCCTCAGTTTCACAAATTTTGAGCTGAAAAATTATGCATTTCCAGGGTTTCCGGCTGTTGTAAATGTTCTGAGCCAGCAGATGGCGAAGTTGTAGATTCTCTAAAGTTTGGGGCCCGTCTCAATCCCCACTCCTGAGAGCGTGTGCAGGCGACAGGAAGAACATGTAGCTACACTGTAGCCTTAACGCACACTAAATCCACATAGGATAAGCATCACGTTCAAGATCTCGAGCCGTGAAATTGTGCAATGTCGAGACAAACTTTAGTGTAAATTAAATTAATTAGACATTACATATGATTCGGTAGCAAAACGTAAAGTGTTGCACGTTTTATTTGGTACAGAGATGAGTATGTATATTTTGTCAAATGTTTGCAACTGCTTTTTATCACTTAATTAGAAGTACCACAATTAAATGGTCTGCTGTTACATAGGGGCTACCGAACAGACATTTAGATGTTTATTTTAAAGTGCAAAGTATTGGAAGTCAAAATGTGTAAATAAAACTCTGTAAAAACGTTACTTGCAACACTATGATGTTGTACATGTCCTATCTGGTAATCAGAAGTTCAACACACACTTGGGCCAATGCAGGAAATGTGTCATGAAAGTAGACAAGTGTTCAGGTGCAAAGAGCACAAGTGTGATTATTGGGACAGGCCCTTTGAAACTTTTCCCGATCCTATCAAGGGAGAGACTCAGCACAGAGAACCATAGGGTAAATTAATTGTAGTACATTAACAAAAACTCACACCTCTTAACACACCTGATTAGAGAAAAAAAAAAAAGAGAGATGTCCAAACATTCAAATCCAAACATAACTAGCCACTGCTATGCATTGGTCAATCTTACCTGGTCCAAGAGTTTTTAAAAGTCCTCGCTACACAGCACAGATGCTGACAATAAGTGCTGAGACGCTGGGTGACAGAGCAATCAACTGATTCGGGTGTGATTGCAGTTTTACACTGCATTACAAGTTTCTTTTTTTTTTAAATAACAATTGCTAAGACACTTAGCAATTGTTATTTTAAAAAAAAAGAAACTCCATCCTCTGAACCAAATCTCAATAGCCCAAGTCAATTTGTCGAATAAATTACTCTTTCTTTAAAAACTTAAACAAGTTCAGGCAGTTACAGTGTTTGCAAATCTCAAGCACTCTTTTCAAAACTGTATTACTGAACATAATCCAAGCCAGTTCAGAGCACAGGTGACACGGTGCAGTGAATGATGATACCAACAATCTGAGAGGAAGAGGATGAGGAAGAGCAAAGTGTGGACAGTGTTGTCAAGGCTAGATCAGCACGCCAGAGGGTTTTCCCCATTGCCTGGCAAGAGACGACCCTGTGATGTGGACAAAGTCCTGCACAATATTCAGGAATATTCAGCAATATTATTGATCTGAGCTGGACGAAGACATATCGGTTTTCTCCAGAGCTACTGTATAGATGAAAGGAACCATTTAATAACTGATGATCTTTACACAGGAACTGAATCAACACTGAACTGACTTCAGCTGAACACTCACTCTACTGTCTTTAGAGCTGAGCTGAACTGAACTCTGTGTGCATCATTAAATCATTTTCCTGTTTATCACTGTAAAGCTGCTTTAAAACAATGTACTGTATAAAGCGCTGTAGAAATAAAGCTGACTCGACTCAGGCTGGACCAACATGAAGACGTGATGCTGAGGCAGAAGGAATCTCTCACTGACTCTGATTCTGCTTTTCTTTTAGTTTTCTTTGACCTTTTGCAGTTGGACTGCTGTATTTTTGCGATGTGAAAGTGCTGAATATACAGACATCCAATACTATACAATATTCAATACAATACTGTACTTGCGGTACACGGTTTAAAATATATTCGCCATACTTGGTTGTGATTTCTATACTTTTTTTTTACGTAATTGCAAAATTTGTTTACTGTATACAATACGATTCATGTTTAAATGCTCCCAAGACTTATACTAGATCCTGTATATGTGATTATGAACAAACTAAGACATGATGATCCACATGTGCATAGATCATCTTTATCCATGTTGAAGAAACAAGCCTGTAATGAATCCCACAACTTCATTTTGTCTATATTTATTTACTTGAAAAGTGCATCAACACAATCAAATCAAACAATAACCATATGAAATTGTTGTAACAGAGTCTAAAAAGAAATCTACATTTTAAAGACTGCAATGGAAATAACTAAATTAAAAACGAAGCACATCCGAGTGATATTCCATGGTTTCTTCTGGTTTAAAGCCCTTGCAATTTGCTGTGAAGGAAACAATGAGAAATAAGAGGGTTTATTTTTAAAGCACAGTCTTTTTAAAAGAGGAAATGTTAATGGAGAGGGTGTTGATGGCTTTATCAATAATCATACCTGTCCTCCACTGTTCTATTGGACGGATAGTAAACTTTGAAGGAGAATCCACTTTTCGGAAAAGAACCCTGAAAGAGTAAGACATCAACAGATTTTACATCTAACACACTGAATCACTGATCAGTCACCATCAGTCCAGCCATACTAAACATCTCACACACACACACACTCTCTCTCACTCACACAGACACTCACACAGACACACACTCACACACACACTCACACACACACACACACAACACACACAGTGTTAGCGTAGGTTTGAGTACCGGGTTGATGCACAGGCAGTCTGTGTTGGAGACGTTGAAAGGGTCGTATTTATCAGCGAAGACGATGACATCAGGCACGGGATAAACGTGTAAGGCGTAATCATACGCCCAGTACACCGGACACACGTAGAGCGGGAGCGGCGTCAGGTGACCTTGTGACAGGATGGTTTTCACAAACTGTTGAACAAATGCAAAATGAATCAAACAGGAGAAACTCACTGCATGTCGTCAAGCACTTTAGAGAACAGTGATCTTTAAAAAGGGTTAATAACTTAAGGGTTAGATTGAATGAAACTTGAATGAAAAAATACTGTCATCATTTACTCTCCCTCATGTCGTTCGTAACCCGTGAGACTTATGTTCATCTTCAGAACAAATATAAATGTAGATATTTTTGAGATCCATTGACAGCTACGCAACTACCACTGTGTCGCTTCAAAAAGTTCATAAAAAGATTGTAAAAGTAATCCATATGAATCGAGTGGTTTGGTCCACATTTTCTGAAGAGAAACGATCACTTTATATGATGAACTGAATCTGGGTGTCACACGGACACGCATGTAAAGCTCAGGCTCACATGGGAAGGGATATCCAGGTTGCTGCTTGGGAGTCGAACACAGTTTCGGCACATCTTGTTGACGAGGTCTTCTCGAATCACCACCATCTCTTGACTGCAGTACTGTATCCTGAAACAGAAGAGAAGCATGATCACCGAGTGATGATAAAGCAGAGGAATGCTGGGTAATGCAGCACACATTCGCTGTTCACCTGCAGGGGTTGGTGGTGAAGACGGAGAACGGCACGCGCTCTCTGAACTCTTCTGTGAGATGCTCCGCCAACGGAGGTCTGTACGCACAAGCACATTTTACACTTCAAGTGCATTCATTCACAGACGGGGACTGACCCAAACACAAATGAAGAAGGTTCATCATGTGATGATGATGATGAAACACTGGTCTTAACATTATACCTGGGCAAGACCGCGCCGGGCCCCGGGTCTTCTGGTCCGGGAACAAACACAAAACGACTGCTGCAAAAACACATTGAAAGGGTCAGTGAAGTCTAGTACATAACTAAACTCATACTTCACACTCCACTGTGTCATCAGAAAGACAAAACCTTTGTCTTCAGCTTTCATGCGTCACAGTTTCAGGTTTAATTCAAATATCTAACCTGTTGTGAATGCTGGGAAATTCACAAATCAGATCAGCAAGTGCTTTAAAAGAATCTGAAAAAAAAAAAAAAAAGTTAAACTGTGAACAATTTATGTTCCTTTAAAACATAATTGTGCAACAGCAAAGGGTTAGGAGAGAAGTTGAACCTTTGAGTGTTTGGAGCTGGTTCCTGCCGTAAGGAGCGGAAGAGAAATTCCCACAGAATATGAAGCAGGTCGGCGGCATGGCGGAGTATCCTGAACAATCACACATCAAGAGATCATGGGGTTACTTATTCAGAGAAAAGCCCATCACTGCTCCTCACCTTTTATCATTGTCATAATACACTGAAATTGAAGCAGCATTTTTGTTTTGCAGTAAAATACTGATACAGTACAGATACAGGTCTAAGGGTTAACCCTAATACTGATACAGTACAGATACAGGTCTAAGGGTTAACCCTAACCCTAATACTGATACAGTACAGATACAGGTCTAAGGGTTAACCCTAACCCTAATACTGATACAGTACAGATACAGGTCTAAGGGTTAACCCTAACCCTAATACAGATACAGTACAGATACAGGTCTAAGGGTTAACCCTAACCCTAATACTGATACAGTACAGATACAGGTCTAAGGGTTAACCCTAACCCTAATACTGATACAGTACAGATACAGGTCTAAGGGTTAACCCTAACCCTAATACAGATACAGTACAGATACAGGTCTAAGGGTTAACCCTAACCCTAATACTGATACAGTACAGATACAGGTCTAAGGGTTAACCCTAACCCTAATACTGATACAGTACAGATACAGGTCTAAGGGTTAACCCTAATACTGATACAGTACAGATACAGGTCTAAGGGTTAACCCTAATACTGATACAGTACAGATACAGGTCTAAGGGTTAGGGTTAGGGTTAACCCTAATACTGATACAGGTCTAAGATCTCGGCTGATATTAATAAGAGAAACCACCTCCATCTGATAACAGAATCTTTAAATATAATTACTGTCCATGTTAACATCAATGTAAATACAGGCTAATGGGGAAATTTAGCTGGAAAGAGCAATTATAGCTGACAAGACACCGCCAATGAGAGCAAGGATCAGTTTGAAGCTTAGAGACTTGGTCAAAATTCAATCACAATCGCAGATTCAGTTTACATTTGCTTTATCAGAGTGACAATCGCAGTTCACATTATTAATATTCATACCCTGTATACATGAGTCATGGGATTCCTATTTATGTTCAGGAAGCTCAACTAGTCAATTAGTGATGCTGACTCGTGGTTTTAATGTTTTTAGCAGTGGCCAAACAATACGGCCAACGCTGATATCAATATCTGGAAAGCAGGATGATATAATGCTCATATTTACATAGGGTAGTAAAACTCAAAGATTTTGTTGGAAAGAAAAGACAACATAATTGTTAACATGTTATTTCCCCTCTACACTGTTCATTACGGTATAAGGTGCATCGACTCTGTTGTATACGGTACAGTATGCTGGTGAGCGCTGAGATATGAAGTGACGGTGATGGTTGTTGTATGATACTTTGCCGTGCACGGAAAAAAGTTGTAAGAGTTATAAACGTCGTGTTTATTTTGAGTAACAAGAATAATTATTTAAATGAGAAACATAAGCACTGTCGTGCACATCCCATTGCACATGATTCTGAGTTAGCAACTGAAGGCAGATCAGGTTATTAACTGTAGCGATTTCACCTTCTGTAAATACAGGGACAAATACATTTCAACCATCAGGTTAGTACACAACGAGGCTAATTGTACTTCATCTGGAAGTGTGTTTAGAGCTTGTTCTCTGTAGTTTGTCTAACATTACACTGATATTTTTAAATAAACTCACATATGATGAGCCGATACTGTATCTCAGTGTTTCACAAACTTTTAACAGGCATGTACCCCCTGAGACATTATAGATCTTCCGGAGTACCCCCAACACCACCAATTGTTAACAACAAGTTTTTTGTTTTTTTTATTAATATTGATTTTTATCAATTATGTCAAGAATAGTGAATAGAATCATAAACATATGATACAAATCTCATCAAAAGTCAACATATGATATAGGGCTGTGACGGTGGAAGTTTTTTTTACCACCGCGGTAGTAATGGACCCAAATACCGGTGTTGCGGTGGTCGGGGGACGTTGTTTTGAAATAATAAAAAATAAAAATAAAAAAAAAAACAAACAAAGAAACAACACACTAAAGCCTGTAAAGCATTGAAATAAATATCAGTAAATACTGGTAACTTACATAATATAATAAATTTGAATCTATTTAAAAAAAAAAAAAAAAATAAATGAATAAAAACTTTCGTTAAATTTTCCACACAAAGACACGTGATACAGCCTAGCGCTCTGCTTGAGAGGGATGTGGGACACGAGCAGGAAAGAGACCATCAATCTATTTTCTGATATCTTCATGTTTTCTACTTGTAAAAGGTATGAAAAACGAATTCTATCTTCCACAAGGGCAAGGCATTTAGGCTATGTTTGCGCGCTGCCAGAGAAAGCCAAAGTAAAATCACCCGCGCGTGTGAAACGCACTTTACAAATGAACTTGACGCGCCTTACCAATTATCATATGTCTAATAACAAGCACAAACTGTGTTAAAAAGAATTTGACGTACAAGTACAAATGTAGGCTATCTGTCCTACAGCGTTTTTCTACTTTAACACAGTAAAGAATACGAAAATAATTGACCTAAAAGCGAACAAAGTAAGAAACGTTTATAATCCCCTTTGGAAATGGGTGAGACGCGAGTGAAGATATGGGAAAAGAAACAAGAGATCCATGCAGGGATGAGTCACGATTTTTGAATATTCGATTAGTTGATTTAATTATAGAATATCTAATGTTCTAATGTCTGTTGTGCGATCATTCTCTAAAATTAAATCTCCATGTTCTGGTGCTGATGCGGTGGTGACGAGTTCATGTAACCGGAGGGTGACGCTGCCAATAACGCACATAACAGCTGTCACAAAGAGCCGGCAAAAGTAATGATTATGAATGTGTCAAATATAGCAAGGAGACATTTGAATAGTTTATTAATAAATGGTTTGTTTTTTTGTGTCAGTGTCGGGCTGCAAAGATGAAGTTGACGATGCTGACTAGCTCGTTATCTTCACAGTGAACGCGCCTATAGAGAGAAATGCACACTTCATACGGATATGCTAGTCGGTTTATTTTTGTTTTGAATTGTTTTGTTTAAAAGTAGACAATTCAAGCGTTCTATAAGGAATAACTAATGGAATATTTTTAAATTCGCTAATAATCGGGTGACCAGATCGCAAACCAGAATTCAAAGCTGAAAAAGCTTAAGTTTATGGGCTCAGGGACAACTCTATCATTCGTCATGAATTCAAACTTTTCCATGGCTGCGATATAACATTTAATTGCTAACCTATTATTTCTTTTGTAAACAAAGCTTTGTGTGTCATAATATTAATGTAAAACAGCATTCATATTTTTGGCAAACCACCGCTGGTACTACTCAGCCACCGCGGTGGTGCGGTTGTCAAGATTACCGGCACAGCCCTATTTCTATTTCGCGTACCCCCTGAAATCAGTCCACGTACCCCTGGGGGTACGCGTACCCCAGTTTGACAACCGTGGCTGTATCTGAACAAATCACATAAAATAAATCTTTTGTTTAACAGCACCAGAAGAGTTCTGCAGAACTGCATTTAAAAATGATGTCGTCATAAAACATTTCACAGTATCACTTGTGTTTGTAAATTTGGAGATTTTCAGCAAATTCTTTTTCCAAGATCCAAGAGAATCCAAACCTGAGAACATGGTGTGTATCTTCTCCAGGACCTCCACACTGTCCAGCCACGCGTCCGACACCATCACAAACATGGCGTCTTCATTCTCCTCCTCCAGCTGCTTGAGTTTGGCGGACGCTTTGACCGCAGTGGTGGACGGCCCACCGAAGAAGTTTATATTGCCATAATATGCCCTGTACGCAGACAAGAACACATGTGGATGTAGAAGCATGTGAGCTGCACAGTTACAGTGAATAACAGCTAATACACACCTGGTGAAAGAAGAGGGTTCTGTGGGCGGGAACCCAAACGCGTTGACATGGAACACAGAATCCTCGTACCATCCTGGGAACGCAGACAGAGCATGTGATTATACAGATCAGACCAGAGCATGTGATTATACAGATCAGACCAGAGCATGTGATTATAGTGTATAGAGATCAGATCAGAGCATGTGATTATAGAGATCAGATCAGAGCATGTGATTATAGAGTATAGAGATCAGAGCGTGTGATTATAGAGTATAGAGATCAGAGCGTGTGATTATAGAGTATAGAGATCAGATCATGTGATTATAGAGTATAGAGATCAGATCATGTGATTATAGAGTATAGAGATCAGATCATGTGATTATAGAGTATAGAGATCAGAGCGTGTGATTATAGAGTATAGAGATCAGATCATGTGATTATAGAGTATAGAGATCAGATCATGTGATTATAGAGTATAGAGATCAGAGCGTGTGATTATAGAGTATAGAGATCAGATCATGTGATTATAGAGTATAGAGATCAGATCATGTGATTATAGAGTATAGAGATCAGAGCATGTGATTATAGAGATCAGATCAGATCATGTGATTACAGAGTATAGAGATCAGAACGTGTGATTATAGAGTATAGAGATCAGAGCGTGTGATTATACAGATCAGACCAGAGCATGTGATAATAGTGTATAGAGATCAGACCAGAGCATGTGATTATAGTGTATAGAGATCAGATCAGAGCATGTGATTATAGAGATCAGAACAGAACATGTGATTATAGAGTATAGAGATCAGAGCGTGTGATTATAGAGTATAGAGATCAGAGCGTGTGATTATAGAGTATAGAGATCAGATCATGTGATTATAGAGTATAGAGATCAGAGCATGTGATTATAGAGATCAGATCAGATCATGTGATTACAGAGTATAGAGATCAGAATGTGTGATTATAGAGTATAGAGATCAGATCATGTGATTATAGAGTATAGAGATCAGAGCATGTGATTATAGAGATCAGATCAGATCATGTGATTACAGAGTATAGAGATCAGAATGTGTGATTATAGAGTATAGAGATCAGATCATGTGATTATAGAGTATAGAGATCAGATCATGTGATTATAGAGTATAGAGATCAGATCATGTGATTATAGAGTATAGAGATCAGAGCATGTGATTATAGAGATCAGATCAGATCATGTGATTACAGAGTATAGAGATCAGAGCGTGTGATTATAGAGTATAGAGATCAGATCATGTGATTATAGAGTATAGAGATCAGAGCGTGTGATTATAGAGTATAGAGATCAGATCATGTGATTATAGAGTATAGAGATCAGAGCGTGTGATTATAGAGTATAGAGATCAGATCATGTGATTATAGAGTATAGAGATCAGATCATGTGATTATAGAGTATAGAGATCAGAGCGTGTGATTATAGAGTATAGAGATCAGATCATGTGATTATAGAGTATAGAGATCAGAGCGTGTGATTATAGAGTATAGAGATCAGATCATGTGATTATAGAGTATAGAGATCAGATCATGTGATTATAGAGTATAGAGATCAGAGCATGTGATTATAGAGATCAGATCAGATCATGTGATTACAGAGTATAGAGATCAGAACGTGTGATTATAGAGTATAGAGATCAGAACGTGTGATTATAGAGTATAGAGATCAGATCATGTGATTATAGAGTATAGAGATCAGAGCATGTGATTATAGAGATCAGATCAGATCATGTGATTACAGAGTATAGAGATCAGAATGTGTGATTATAGAGTATAGAGATCAGATCAGATCATGTGATTATAGAGTATAGAGATCAGAATGTGTGATTATAGAGTATAGAGATCAGATCAGATCATGTGATTATAGAGTATAGAGATCAGATCATGTGATTACAGAGTATAGAGATCAGATCATGTGATTATAGAGTATAGAGATCAGAGCATGTGATTATAGAGATCAGATCAGATCATGTGATTACAGAGTATAGAGATCAGAACGTGTGATTATAGAGTATAGAGATCAGAACGTGTGATTATAGAGTATAGAGATCAGAACGTGTGATTATAGAGTATAGAGATCAGATCATGTGATTATAGAGTATAGAGATCAGATCATGTGATTATAGAGTATAGAGATCAGAGCATGTGATTATAGAGATCAGATCAGATCATGTGATTACAGAGTATAGAGATCAGAATGTGTGATTATAGAGTATAGAGATCAGATCAGATCATGTGATTACAGAGTATAGAGATCAGAATGTGTGATTATAGAGTATAGAGATCAGATCAGATCATGTGATTATAGAGTATAGAGATCAGATCATGTGATTACAGAGTATAGAGATCAGAACGTGTGATTATAGAGTATAGAGATCAGAACGTGTGATTATAGAGTATAGAGATCAGATCATGTGATTATAGAGTATAGAGATCAGATCATGTGATTATAGAGTATAGAGATCAGAGCATGTGATTATAGAGATCAGATCAGATCATGTGATTACAGAGTATAGAGATCAGAATGTGTGATTATAGAGTATAGAGATCAGATCAGATCATGTGATTACAGAGTATAGAGATCAGAATGTGTGATTATAGAGTATAGAGATCAGATCAGATCATGTGATTATAGAGTATAGAGATCAGATCATGTGATTACAGAGTATAGAGATCAGAACGTGTGATTATAGAGTATAGAGATCAGATCAGATCATGTGATTATAGAGTATAGAGATCAGATCATGTGATTACAGAGTATAGAGATCAGAACGTGTGATTATAGAGTATAGAGATCAGATCGTGTGATTATAGAGTATAGAGATCAGATCGTGTGATTATAGAGTATAGAGATCAGAACGTGTGATTATAGAGTATAGAGATCAGAATGTGTGATTATAGAGTATAGAGATCAGAGCGTGTGATTATAGAGTATAGAGATCAGAGCGTGTGATTATAGAGTAGAGATCAGAGCGTGTGATTATAGAGTATAGAGATCAGAGCGTGTGATTATAGAGTATAGAGATCAGATCATGTGATTATAGAGTATAGAGATCAGAGCGTGTGATTATAGAGTATAGAGATCAGAGCGTGTGATTATAGAGATCAGAGCGTGTGATTATAGAGTATAGAGATCAGAGCGTGTGATTATAGAGTATAGAGATCAGATCATGTGATTATAGAGTATAGAGATCAGAGCGTGTGATTATAGAGTATAGAGATCAGAGCGTGTGATTATAGAGTATAGAGATCAGAGCGTGTGATTATAGAGTATAGAGATCAGATCAGGTGATTAGAGTATAGAGATCAGATCAGGGTTAGGGTCAGGAGTTTCAGACGGCAGCGGGACAGAGACTCACCCTCAGCCAGAACGAAGCAGGACTCTGTGTAAAGGCCGCTGTGAAACTGGTATAATGAGCGTTAAGGGACAAACGGAAAGTATCCTCTAAGACAGTAGCACATTTGTTTCAGGATGAACACAGGAAGGATATTGCCTTTGATATATTGAGCTGCACTGTGCCACTGAGGTCCTCCAGGTAGAACTTACCCTGAAAGAACAGAGGATGAAGAGAATATATCAACATGAAATCCTGGAGTCAGGAAGCAAGTGTTCTGAAAAGTTTAAGCATCTGTGTTTTCTCTCGCTCAGATCAGTCCGATTCGCTCCACTCATCAGTCATCAACAGGCTAATGCTCCAATCAAGGGCCTGGAATCTACACTGACGTGTCTCTATTAACACTTCCAATCAAACAAGACTCATAACACTACCACTGTACATGTTATTCTGGCCACACTTAAATGGGTCACGCCATGGATTGCTTCTTGCGTTTTCTAAACTGCTGTGTGTGTGTGTGTGTGTGTGTGTGTGTGTGTGTGGAACACCATACTTGGCTACACTTCACTCCACTAACCCACATCCACAGACGTTCAGTCCTGACAGCTGAAGATCAGCATGAGTGTGTGAGTGCAGGAATACCTCCTTCAGCTGTGTGATCATGCCGAGGACGATCACTTCTCCAACTTTAGCTGTGCTGCCCAGAAGAGCTTCCACGGTCTTCAGCTGCAACATGAAGAGCTGGTTCAGTCCAGAGCATCAGCAGCGACTGAACACTAATCAACAGTCTCAACAGTGAGGGTTGCTCATGTTCACCTGGAACTTGTTTCTCCCTTCATCTGGAGCTGAACCAATAACCGGAGGAGTGAAGAGCTCGTGCCTGTGTGTTCGCTGTCATACAGATCATGATGAAGAAACTGTTTACTACTGCCATTAACATGTGTGTCCTGTGATCCACCACTACGACCATCACTGACACTCGTCCTGATAATCAAGCGGC
>NC_137141.1:35934858-35954858 GCF_949319135.1 Squalius cephalus | reverse complement strand
ATTAGTTGAGATTAAGTGAGTTTTCTCTTCTTCTGAAGGGTTAGGCATGTTTTAGTTGAGTTTAAGTGAGTTTTCTCTTCTTCTGAGGGTTAGGCATGTTTTAGTTGAGTTTAAGTGAGTTTTCTCTTCTGAAGGGTTAGGCATGTTTTAGTTGAGTTTAAGTGAGTTTTCTCTTCTTCTGAAGGGTTAGGCATGTATTAGTTGAGATTAAGTGAGTTTTCTCTTCTTCTGAAGGGTTAGGCATGTTTTAGTTGAGTTTAAGTGAGTTTTCTCTTCTTCTGAGGGTTAGGCATGTTTTAGTTGAGTTTAAGTGAGTTTTCTCTTCTGAGGGTTAGGCATGTTTTAGTTGAGTTTAAGTGAGTTTTCTCTTCTTCTGAGGGTTAGGCCTGTTTTAGTTGAGTTTAAGTGAGTTTTCTCTTCTTCTGAAGGGTTAGACATGTTTTAGTTGAGTTTAAGTGAGTTTTCTCTTCTTCTGAAGGGTTAGGCATGTTTTAGTTGAGTTTAAGTGAGTTTTCTCTTCTTCTGAAGGGTTAGGCATGTTTTAGTTGAGTTTAAGTGAGTTTTCTCTTCTTCTGAGGGTTAGGCATGTTTTAGTTGAGTTTAAGTGAGTTTTCTCTTCTTCTGAGGGTTAGGCATGTTTTAGTTGAGTTTAAGTGAGTTTTCTCTTCTGAAGGGTTAGGCATGTTTTAGTTGAGTTTAAGTGAGTTTTCTCTTCTTCTGAGGGTTAGGCATGTTTTAGTTGAGATTAAGTGAGTTTTCTCTTCTTCTGAAGGGTTAGGCATGTTTTAGTTGAGATTAAGTGAGTTTTCTCTTCTTCTGAGGGTTAGGCATGTTTTAGTTGAGTTTAAGTGAGTTTTCTCTTCTTCTGAGGGTTAGGCATGTTTTAGTTGAGTTTAAGTGAGTTTTCTCTTCTTCTGAAGGGTTAGGCATGTTTTAGTTGAGTTTAAGTGAGTTTTCTCTTCTTCTGAAGGGTTAGGCATGTTTTAGTTGAGTTTAAGTGAGTTTTCTCTTCTTCTGAAGGGTTAGGCATGTTTTAGTTGAGTTTAAGTGAGTTTTCTCTTCTTCTGAGGGTTAGGCATGTTTTAGTTGAGATTAAGTGAGTTTTCTCTTCTTCTGAAGGGTTAGGCATGTTTTAGTTGAGATTAAGTGAGTTTTCTCTTCTTCTGAGGGTTAGGCATGTTTTAGTTGAGATTAAGTGAGTTTTCTCTTCTTCTGAAGGGTTAGGCATGTTTTAGTTGAGTTTAAGTGAGTTTTCTCTTCTTCTGAGGGTTAGGCATGTTTTAGTTGAGATTAAGTGAGTTTTCTCTTCTTCTGAAGGGTTAGGCATGTATTAGTTGAGTTTAAGTGAGTTTTCTCTTCTTCTGAAGGGTTAGGCATGTTTTAGTTGAGATTAAGTGAGTTTTCTCTTCTTCTGAGGGTTAGGCATGTTTTAGTTGAGATTAAGTGAGTTTTCTCTTCTTCTGAAGGGTTAGGCATGTTTTAGTTGAGATTAAGTGAGTTTTCTCTTCTTCTGAGGGTTAGGCATGTTTTAGTTGAGATTAAGGGAGTTTTCTCTTCTTCTGAAGGGTTAGGCATGACATGGCTGGGACGGTTCCCCCGTCTCTCTCCGGGACCTGTGGCTGTATTGTGAACGGACTCCTGTATATATTCGGAGGCTGCTGTGATGATGGACAGACTAATGAAGTAAAGCTTTATTAAGAACCAACTCTGTTCTTTTGCATCAGTAAAAGCCAGTAAGTTCTGAATAAATGTCTTATTTCAGCTCTACTCAGTCGATCTCCACGATGAGACGTTCAGCTGGAAGAAGGTCGAGCCTCAGTCCGGGTCTCCACCGTCACCGCGAGACAAACTGTCCTGTTGGGTTCATAAAGGAAGGTCAGCGCTTGATACTGATCCACTACAATATATTAATATAGTCATATTTGTACTGAATTTTGATCTCCTGACAGAATGATCTACTTTGGTGGATATGGCCACAAGCTGCTGAGTGAAGTCAAGGACCCGAAGAGCTTCGCTGTGGATGAAGCATCATGGGTAGTTTGTGCTCGATATTAAACTGCTCACAGGTGAACAGCGATTTAAAACAGATCCATATCAGTGTCAGTTTTCTCTCGTCAGGCCGAGGACATTTTCTGGGGATGGAACAATGAAACTCACGAGTTTGATCCAGAAAGAAGCAGATGGACTGAACCACAGACTTTTGTAAGTCATTCAAACATCATTTAGCATTATGAATCAATGACTTAAATATTTAGCATTACCAGCTATGTGAATGTTAGACACTGATGAGCGTGTGAATGTCAGACACTGATGTGTGTGTGAATGTCGGACACTGATGAGCGTGTGAATGTCGGACACTGATGAGCGTGTGAATGTCGGACACTGATGAGCGTGTGAATGTCAGACACTGATGAGCGTGTGAATGTCGGACACTGATGAGCGTGTGAATGTCGGACACTGATGAGCGTGTGAATGTCGGACACTGATGAGCGTGTGAATGTCGGACACTGATGAGCGTGTGAATGTCGGACACTGATGAGCGTGTGAATGTCGGACACTGATGAGCGTGTGAATGTCGGACACTGATGAGCGTGTGAATGTCGGACACTGATGAGCGTGTGAATGTCGGACACTGATGAGCGTGTGAATGTCGGACACTGATGAGCGTGTGAATGTCAGACACTGATGAGCGTGTGAATGTCAGACACTGATGAGCGTGTGAATGTCGGACACTGATGAGCGTGTGAATGTCGGACACTGATGAGCGTGTGAATGTCGGACACTGATGAGCGTGTGAATGTCGGACACTGATGAGCGTGTGAATGTCGGACACTGATGAGCGTGTGAATGTCGGACACTGATGAGCGTGTGAATGTCGGACACTGATGTGTGTGTGAATGTCGGACACTGATGTGTGTGTGTGTGTGTGTGTGTGTGTTTGACAGGGTCGCGCTCCTGCACCGCGAGCCGCTCACGCTAGTGCTGCGATCGGCAGTAAGGGTTTCGTATGTGGAGGGAGAATAAAGGTGAGTTACTGTTGTGTTTTATGGAGAAACATCACTCACTGTTGCAGCTGTGTCTCTGAACTTCAGCTCTCACATCACACACAGCTTACACACACACTCGGCTTACACACACACTCCTACCTTTACTGATCACTCGAGAACTACTGTAATGTGCAGTTCTGTTATCATGCTTGTGTTTACTTGTTTTCTGCACAGGAAACTAGAACATGTGACGTGTTTTGTCTGGATTTGAATTCATGGACATGGTCAGAAATGTAAGACATCTTTCAGAACAGTTACACACTATTTATGTGAGAGTGTGTGTGTGTGTGTGTGTGTGTGTGAGGGCATGTTTAGCTATACTTGTGAAAATTGATTAATAAACATAATAAAATGTGTTTTTTTGAAAATGTAAAAATGTGTTATGTGATGGGTTAGGGTTAGGGTTAGGGTTAGGTTAGGTTGGGTGTATGTGTTGTGCCTGAAGCCGCATCTGTGTGTGTGTGTGTTCTGCCGGTCTCTCAGCGTGAGTGTGTGTGTGTGTTCTGCCGGTCTCTCAGCGTGAGTGTGTGTGTGTGTGTGTGTGTGTGTGTGTGTTCTGCCGGTCTCTCAGCGTGAGTGTGTGTGTGTGTGTGTGTGTGTGTGTGTGTGTTCTGCCGGTCTCTCAGCGTGAGTGTGTGTGTGTGTGTGTGTGTGTGTGTGTGTGTGTGTGTGTGTGTGTGTGTGTGTGTGTGTTCTGCCGGTCTCTCAGCGTGAGTGTGTGTATGTGTGTATATTGTACCTGAAGCTCATCTGTGTGTGTGTGTGTGTTCTGCCGGTCTCTCAGCGTGAGTGTGTGTGTGTGTGTGTGTGTGTGTGTGTGTGTTCTGCCGGTCTCTCAGCGTGAGTGTGTGTATGTGTGTATATTGTACCTGAAGCTCATCTGTGTGTGTGTGTTCGTTCTGCCGGTCTCTCAGCGTGAGTGTGTGTGTGTGTATATTGTACCTGAAGCGCATCTGTGTGTTTGTGTGTGTGTGTTCTGCCGGTCTCTCAGCGTCTCCTGCAGCGCCTCTCCCTCGGGTCGCTCATGGCACACACTCACACCAGTGTCAGACTCCTCACTCTTTCTGTTCGGTGGACTCAGTGACGACTGCAGACCCATGAGTGAGTATCAGCGCACACACACACACACACACACACACACACACACACTCACTCACTCACTCACTCACACACACACACACACACGACAGATCACTCACTCACTCACTCACTCACTCACTCACTCACTCACTCACTCACTCACTCACTCACTCACTCACTCACTCACTCACTCACTCACTCACTCACTCACTCACTCTCACACACACACACACACACACACACACACGACAGATCAAACTAACCCTAACTAGAAAGCGTCCTCGTTCTCTCCAGGCGACGGCTGGATGTTGGATCTGGAGACTCGAGGATGGACGAGGAAGGAGCATCAGCACGAGGACAAGCCGCGGTTCGTGAAAGATGATCGTGTTTAACCCGTCGATGCTTCTCCAGGTCTCTGTATAACTCTACTCTATATAACTCTACTCTATATGAGCTGCTTTCCCGTTCTGATGTCCTCAGGCTTTGGCACAGCGCTTGTCCCGGAAGAGACTCAGATGTGATTGTGTTCGGAGGAAGTCATGATTATATTCTTCTGGTGGACAAAGTAAGTCTCGTGTGCTTCTCGACACACACATGAATCCAGCAAACATGATGAAGGTGTGTGTGAGAACGGTGTGTTTTTCAGGGCCACTGCAACGATGCGCTGGTGTTCCAGACTCAGCCGTACCCGCTGATCCGGTACGATCCCGAGATCCCGAACAATCACACACACACATCACGGAGAACACACAACTAATGCGCTTTATTCCCACAGGTTATGCCAGGACTTCATTGCAAACCATTCCAGTGTGTTTCAGTCCCAGATTCTGTGTTTACCGCCCAAACTGAGGCGCGCGGTGGAGAAACGGACACACAGAACATCACAGAACCCATCCAGAACCGCGGAATGATCTGCTTCATAATAAGGGTTAGGGTTAGCGTAGCTGTATAATAAGCTACTGGGCAACACTTTATTTTACAGTGTCCTTGTTACATAAGTTTCATGTACTTACCGATGACATCACGATTTTCTCCAGAGCGGCTATATATATACAGTGGTGTGAAAAAGTGTTTGTCCCCTTGGTAAATATGATCAAATATGGCTGTAAAAAATAAATCTGCATTTTTAATCCTTTTGATATTTTATTTAAAAAATTTGCAAAAATCTAACCTTTCATTGAAGTAAAATAAGTGAAAGTGGGGGAAAAATCACATTATGAAATAAATGTTTTTCTCCAAAACACGTTGGGAAAAATGTTTGCCCCCTTTTAATAAATACTTTTTGCAACCTCTTTTTTCCAAGATAACAGCTCTGAGTTTTCTCCTATAATGCCTGATGAGTTTGGAGAACACCTGACACGAGATCAGAGACCATTCCTCCATACAGAATCTCTCCATCCTGTTCTCCGTTATAAGATGTCTAGCACAGGCTGCCAGGTTTAGATTTTTTATCAGTTGGTAGATTAAACAAAAACATTCGCTTTTTTGGCAGCAAACACTTAAGATGGGTTAGGTGCACACAGGGATAAAAAAGTGCCCCATGTGTAAAATGAAATACTCTGCTGTATCTTTAATGCTGTGGGCCTAATTTTCTGCCATGGCATCACGGATTCGATCAAATACCAACTGATAAAAAATCTAAACCTGACAGCCTGTGCTAGAAGTCTTATAACGGAGAACAGGATGGAGAGATTCTGTATGGAGGAATGGTCTCTGATCTCGTGTCAGGTGTTCTCCAAACTCATCAGGCATTATAGGAGAAAACTCAGAGCTGTTATCTTGGAAAAAAGAGGTTGCAAAAAGTATTTATTAAAAGGGGGCAAACATTTTTCCCAATGTGTTTTGGAGAAAAACATTTATTTCATAATGTGATTTTCCCCCCACTTTCACTTATTTTACTTCAATGAAAGGTTAGATTTTTGCAAATTTTTTAAATAAAATATCAAAAGGATTAAAAATGCAGATTTATTTTTTACAGCCATATTTGATCATATTTACCAAGGGGACAAACATTTTTTCACACCACTGTATATATATAAAAAATGAACTAAATTAATAACCTTTTTACAACAAAAATTAAACAATCACTTAACTTCCTTAAGCTGGACTGTGACGCTATTTTCTTCTAGAAACAAACTTTGTTGCATTATTTTCCTGTTATCTCTGTAAAGCTGCTTTGAAACAATATATTGTAAAAAGCGCTGTATAAATAAAGGTGACTTGACTTAGATAACAGTAAATGATACATAATTACATGCAACTAACCTTAAATCAGATCCTAATCCTAACCTAAACCTATAGTAAGTACATGTAGTTGCTTAATATTACTCAGTACTTAAATATATAATTACACTGTAACAATGACACCTTAAAATAAAGTATAACCAGCTAACATTACTGTACATAAGAAAAAAGGTTTACATAAGCTTTGTTTCCTCAATTAATATTGATACAGTGTATTAATATAGTGTGTGTGTCTGTGTGGAATGATTTGTTTTAAAATAAACTACTGTACGTCACCTTTGATTTCTCAATAAATATTGTTAAAATGACTACATTCAGGATGTTCCTACATTCCTGTTTTGTGTTTCTTTCTGGGAACCGTTTCTTAAATATCGAATGACTCACTTTCAACTGGTCCAGGCTGGTTAGTAATGTGTCTCTAGAAAGAGAAAACCATTCAAATTAGTGCACACAGTTAAATTAGTACAATTACTACAAAGAAGAAGATAAATATTGAACTGAAGAGACCGGCGCGTTCACGCAAAGCGCGCCTCAAAGGCGGACGCGCGCTCTGTTGTGTAGCGGGTTTCCATGGTTACCGAGTCCTCCATTCATCACTACTGAGTTTTTCCGGGCCGCTGTAGTTTGGAAAGATCCACTAGAGATTAATACAGCTTGTCAGTAACTTGAAGTTAACGATCTATAATGGATTTTGGCAGCAAACTCGAAGAACTGAATTTGACAAGCGATGAAATGAACAGATTCGGTAAAGCGCTAAAAGACGAGAAGTTCCGCGAGTTACTGCTGGAATATGCGGCTGAGATCTCGGACCCGGAGAACCGGAGGAGATATGAGGAGGAGATCACTCAGATGGAGGAGGACAGGGGCTTTAACGTGCAGTTTATTCACCCTGAGGCGAATCACGTGCTCAAAACACGCAGCACGCGCGGGAAATGCTTCATCAACATTTGCTCTAATCCGCGCATCGACGAGCCGTCGTGTGAAGCAGCTCGAGCCCGAGGCGGGGAACCGGGTCAGAACTGGCGCTTACCGTTCAGTCTGACACCGGGCCGAGCCGACCGAGACGCCGCGGGGAACAGCTGTGAGGTTTACGATGTCGTTTTCCATCCAGACGCGCTTCACATGGCTTCAAAAAACGCGAGATTCATGAAACTCATCCACAGTACCGCCATCGGAGGGATCGAAGACTCTTTCCACATCAAGATAAACAGAGAGCAAATAAAGCAGCTGAAGATGAGGTATAAAGGTGTCGCACATCCAGCTGTGATCCGCAGGCCGGTCCCCGGACACGACCAGAAGAACCGGAGCTCCGGTGAGGATATGCTGTCGTTTCCATATCCAGATGAGAATCAAACAGGACCAGAACCACAACCCGAAGCGAGCCAAAGACCTCCTAATCCTGATGACACCAGATCCAAACAGCCCATCACACCACATTACACCGTAAAATACCGATCAGTCGTGGATTTGCAGGATTACAGGTGCTCCAGGGACTCGGGGCCCGGGGCCCGACCCAGAGAGATCGTGGTCATCATCGATGTGCCACTGCTGGGATCAGCACTGGACGCTGAGGTGTGTGTGACGGAGCGACGCCTTGTCCTGGAGGCTCCAGAACCAGCGTACCGACTGGACCTTCCACTCGCCTATCCGGTGGACGAAGAGAAAGGAGATGCAAAGTTCAACAAAACTAAGAAACAGTTGACAATCACTCTTCCCGTTCAGCCAGCGAAAACCCCGGAGTTACAGATGAGCTGCGATGAGGCGAAGAGTAACGTCAACGAGGAAGCAGATCAGAACCCACAAGAGGAAGGTCTTGATCCGGATTACACAGAAGGAGGACTTGATCCGGATCACACAGGAGGAGGTCTTGATCCGGATCACACAGATCTTGATCTGGATCACACAGAAGGAGGTCTCGATCCGGATCACACAGAAGGAGATCTTGATCCGGATTACACAGAAGGAGGACTTGATCCGGATCACACAAAAGGAGGTCTCGATCCGGATCACACAGATCTTGATATGGATCACAGAGAAGGAGGTCTCGATCCGGATCACACAGAAGGAGATCTTGATCCGGATTACACAGGAGGAGGACTTGATCCGGATCACACAAAAGGAGGTCTCGATCCGGATCACACAGATCTTGATCTGGATCACACAGAAGGAGGTCTCGATCCGGATCACACAGAAGGAGGTCTTGATCCGGATCACACAGATCTTGATCTGGATCACACAGAAGGAGGTCTCGATGCGGATCACACAGAAGGAGGTCTTGATCCGGATCACACAGAAGGAGATCTTGATCCAGATTACACAGAAGGAGGACTTGATCCGGATCACACAAAAGGAGGTCTCGATCCGGATCACACAGATCTTGATATGGATCACAGAGAAGGAGGTCTCGATCCGGATCACACAGAAGGAGATCTTGATCCGGATTACACAGAAGGAGGACTTGATCCGGATCACACAAAAGGAGGTCTCGATCCGGATCACACAGATCTTGATATGGATCACAGAGAAGGAGGTCTCGATCCGGATCACACAGAAGGAGATCTTGATCCGGATCACACAAAAGGAGGTCTCGATCCGGATCACACAGATCTTGATCTGGATCACACAGAATCAGAGCGGAGTCAGCTGACGTGTGATACGGCATTTGAGCCTCAATTCACAGATTTAACGGCAGAACGACAGACACACGAGATGAGCAACAATCTAATCATCAATCCAACAGAGAACCGGACAGAACCGGATCGGTCTGTAGAAGATGAAACGAACATCAATCGAGCAGTCGACTCTTCATCAGATACAGTACGTGACCAACTTTTATAATACTCTCATATGTGCATATATCATCAATGTATCAAATTCGTTGGATTTCCAGTGCGACTGATTTTTGCTCATGATATTACAGTAGATATTAGCGATGTGCTCATGATATTACAGTAGATATTAGCGATGTGCTCATGATATTACAGTAGATATTAGTGATGTTGCTCATGATATTACAGTAGATATTAGCGATGTGCTCATGATATTACAGTAGATATTAGTGATGTTGCTCATGATATTACAGTAGATATTAGTGATGTTACTCATGATATTACAGTAGATATTAGCGATGTGCTCATGATATTACAGTAGATATTAGTGATGTTACTCATGATATTACAGTAGATATTAGCGATGTGTACATGATATTACAGTAGATATTAGTGATGTTACTCATGATATTACAGTAGATATTAGCGATGTGCTCATGATATTACAGTAGATATTAGTGATGTTACTCATGATATTACAGTAGATATTAGTGATGTTACTCATGATATTACAGTAGATATTAGCGATGTTATTCATGATATTACAGTAGATATTAGCGATGTTACTCATGATATTACAGTAGATAGTGATGTTACTCATGATATTACAGTAGATATTAGTGATGTTACTCATGATATTACAGTAGATATTAGTGATGTTACTCATGATATTACAGTAGATATTAGCGATGTTATTCATGATATTACAGTAGATATTAGCGATGTTACTCATGATATTACAGTAGATATTAGCGATGTTACTCATGATATTACAGTAGATATTAGTGATGTTACTCATGATATTACAGTAGATATTAGCGATGTGCTCATGATATTACAGTAGATATTAGTGATGTTACTCATGATATTACAGTAGATATTAGTGATGTTACTCATGATATTACAGTAGATATTAGCGATGTGCTCATGATATTACAGTAGATATTAGCGATGTTATTCATGATATTATTATAGTAGATATTAGCAATGTTGCTCATGATATTACAGTAGATATTAGCGATGTGCTCATGATATTACAGTAGATATTAGCGATGTTACTCATGATATTACAGTAGATATTAGCGATGTGCTCATGATATTACAGTAGATATTAGCGATGTTGCTCATGATATTACAGTAGATATTAGCGATGTTACTCATGATATTACAGTAGATATTAGCGATGTTACTCATGATATTACAGTAGATATTAGCGATGTTACTCATGATATTATTATAATAGATATTAGTGATGTTGCTCATGATATTACAGTAGATATTAGCGATGTTACTCATGATATTACAGTAGATATTAGCGATGTTACTCATGATATTACAGTAGATATTAGCGATGTGCTCATGATATTACAGTAGATATTAGCGATGTGCTCATGATATTACAGTAGATATTAGCGATGTTACTCATGATATTACAGTAGATATTAGCGATGTGCTCATGATATTACAGTAGATATTAGCGATTTGCTCATGATATTACAGTAGATATTAGCGATGTGCTCATGATATTACAGTAGATATTAGTGATGTTGCTCATGATATTACAGTAGATATTAGCGATGTGCTCATGATATTACAGTAGATATTAGTGATGTTGCTCATGATATTACAGTAGATATTAGCGATGTGCTCATGATATTACAGTAGATATTAGTGATGTTACTCATGATATTACAGTAGATATTAGTGATGTTACTCATGATATTACAGTAGATATTAGCGATGTTATTCATGATATTATTATAGTAGATATTAGCAATGTTGCTCATGATATTACAGTAGATATTAGCGATGTGCTCATGATATTAGCGATGTGCTCATGATTTTACAGTAGATATTAGCGATGTTACTCATGATATTACAGTAGATATTAGCGATGTGCTCATGATATTACAGTAGATATTAGCGATGTTGCTCATGATATTACAGTAGATATTAGCGATGTTACTCATGATATTACAGTAGATATTAGCGATGTTACTCATGATATTACAGTAGATATTAGCGATGTTACTCATGATATTATAATAGATATTAGTGATGTTGCTCATGATATTACAGTAGATATTAGCGATGTTACTCATGATATTACAGTAGATATTAGCGATGTGCTCATGATATTACAGTAGATATTAGTGATGTTACTCATGATATTACAGTAGATATTAGCGATGTGCTCATGATATTACAGTAGATATTAGTGATGTTACTCATGATATTACAGTAGATATTAGCTATGTGCTCATGATATTACAGTAGATAGTGATGTTACTCATGATATTACAGTAGATATTAGCGATGTGCTCATGATATTACAGTAGATATTAGCGATGTGCTCATGATATTACAGTAGATATTAGCGATGTTACTCATGATATTACAGTAGATATTAGCGATGTAATATTACAGTAGATATTAGTGATGTTGCTCATGATATTACAGTAGATATTAGCGATGTTACTCATGATATTACAGTAGATATTAGCGATGTAATATTACAGTAGATATTAGCGATGTTACTCATGATATTACAGTAGATATTAGCGATGTAATATTACAGTAGATATTAGCGATGTTACTCATGATATTACAGTAGATATTAGCGATGTAATATTACAGTAGATATTAGTGATGTTGCTCATGATATTACAGTAGATATTAGCGATGTTACTCATGATATTACAGTAGATATTAGCGATGTTACTCATGATATTACAGTAGATATTAGCGATGTTACTCATGATATTATTATAATAGATATTAGTGATGTTGCTCATGATATTACAGTAGATATTAGCGATGTTACTCATGATATTACAGTAGATATTAGCGATGTTACTCATGATATTACAGTAGATATTAGCGATGTTACTCATGATATTACAGTAGATATTAGCGATGTTACTCATGATATTACAGTAGATTAGCGATGTTACTCATGATATTATTATAGTAGATATTAGCGATGTTACTCATGATATTACAGTAGATATTAGCGATGTGCTCATGATATTACAGTAGATATTAGCGATGTTTCTCATGATATTATTATAGTAGATATTAGTGATGTTACTCATGATATTACAGTAGATATTAGCGATGTGCTCATGATATTACAGTAGATATTAGCGATGTGCTCATGATATTACAGTAGATATTAGCGATGTTGCTCATGATATTACAGTAGATATTAGCGATGTTACTCATGATATTATTATAATAGATATTAGTGATGTTGCTCATGATATTACAGTAGATATTAGCGATGTTACTCATGATATTACAGTAGATATTAGCGATGTGCTCATGATATTACAGTAGATATTAACGATGTTGCTCATGATATTACAGTAGATATTAGCGATGTTACTCATGATATTACAGTAGATATTAGCGATGTTACTCATGATATTACAGTAGATATTAGCGATGTGCTCATGATATTACAGTAGATATTAGCGATGTTACTCATGATATTATTATAGTAGATATTAGTGATGTTACTCATGATATTACAGTAGATATTAGCGATGTGCTCATGATATTACAGTAGATATTAGCGATGTTGCTCATGATATTACAGTAGATATTAGCGATGTTACTCATGATATTACAGTAGATATTAGCGATGTGCTCATGATATTACAGTAGATATTAGCGATGTTGCTCATGATATTACAGTAGATATTAGCGATGTGCTCATGATATTACAGTAGATATTAGTGATGTTACTCATGATATTACAGTAGATATTAGCAATGTTACTCATGATATTACAGTAGATATTAGCGATGTTACTCATGATATTACAGTAGATATTAGCGATGTGCTCATGATATTACAGTAGATATTAGCGATGTGCTCATGATATTACAGTAGATATTAGCGATGTTACTCATGATATTACAGTAGATATTAGCGATGTGCTCATGATATTACAGTAGATATTAGCGATGTGCTCATGATATTACAGTAGATATTAGCGATGTTACTCATGATATTACAGTAGATATTAGCGATGTGCTCATGATATTACAGTAGATATTAGCGATGTTGCTCATGATATTACAGTAGATATTAGCGATGTGCTCATGATATTACAGTAGATATTAGTGATGTTACTCATGATATTACAGTAGATATTAGCAATGTTACTCATGATATTACAGTAGATATTAGCGATGTGCTCATGATATTACAGTAGATATTAGCGATGTGCTCATGATATTACAGTAGATATTAGCGATGTTACTCATGATATTACAGTAGATATTAGCAATGTTACTCATGATATTACAGTAGATATTAGCGATGTTACTCATGATATTACAGTAGATATTAGCGATGTTACTCATGATATTACAGTAGATATTAGCGATGTTACTCATGATATTATTATAATAGATATTAGTGATGTTACTCATGATATTACAGTAGATATTAGTGATGTTACTCATGATATTACAGTAGATATTAGCGATGTTACTCATGATATTACAGTAGATATTAGCGATGTTATTCATGATATTATTATAGTAGATATTAGCAATGTTGCTCATGATATTACAGTAGATATTAGCGATGTGCTCATGATATTACAGTAGATATTAGTGATGTGCTCATGATATTACAGTAGATATTAGCGATGTTACTCATGATATTACAGTAGATATTAGCGATGTTACTCATGATATTACAGTAGATATTAGCGATGTTATTCATGATATTACAGTAGATATTAGCGATGTTACTCATGATATTACAGTAGATATTAGCAATGTTGCTCATGATATTACAGTAGATATTAGCGATGTGCTCATGATATTACAGTAGATATTAGCGATGTTACTCATGATATTATTATAATAGATATTAGTGATGTTGCTCATGATATTACAGTAGATATTAGCGATGTGCTCATGATATTACAGTAGATATTAGTGATGTGCTCATGATATTACAGTAGATATTAGCGATGTTACTCATGATATTACAGTAGATATTAGCGATGTGCTCATGATATTACAGTAGATATTAGCGATGTGCTCATGATATTACAGTAGATATTAGCGATGTGCTCATGATATTACAGTAGATATTAGTGATGTTACTCATGATATTACAGTAGATATTAGATGTTACTCATGATATTACAGTAGATATTAGCGATGTTACTCATGATATTATTATAATAGATATTAGCGATGTTGCTCATGATATTACAGTAGATATTAGCGATGTGCTCATGATATTACAGTAGATATTAGTGATGTTGCTCATGATATTACAGTAGATATTAGCGATGTTACTCATGATATTACAGTAGATATTAGCGATGTTACTCATGATATTATTATAATAGATATTAGTGATGTTGCTCATGATATTACAGTAGATATTAGCGATGTTACTCATGATATTACAGTAGATATTAGCGATGTGCTCATGATATTACAGTAGATATTAGTGATGTTGCTCATGATATTACAGTAGATATTAGCGATGTTACTCATGATATTACAGTAGATATTAGCGATGTTACTCATGATATTATTATAGTAGATATTAGTGATGTTACTCATGATATTACAGTAGATATTAGTGATGTTACTCATGATATTACAGTAGATATTAGCGATGTTACTCATGATATTATTATAGTAGATATTAGCGATGTGCTCATGATATTACAGTAGATATTAGCGATGTTGCTCATGATATTACAGTAGATATTAGCGATGTTACTCATGATATTATTATAGTAGATATTAGCGATGTGCTCATGATATTACAGTAGATATTAGCGATGTTACTCATGATATTATTATAATAGATATTAGCGATGTGCTCATGATATTACAGTAGATATTAGCGATGTTGCTCATGATATTACAGTAGATATTAGCGATGTTACTCATGATATTATTATAATAGATATTAGTGATGTTGCTCATGATATTACAGTAGATATTAGCGATGTGCTCATGATATTACAGTAGATATTAGCGATGTTACTCATGATATTACAGTAGATATTAGCGATGTTACTCATATTATTATAATAGATATTAGTGATGTTGCTCATGATATTACAGTAGATATTAGCGATGTTACTCATGATATTACAGTAGATATTAGCGATGTTACTCATGATATTATTATAGTAGATATTAGCGATGTGCTCATGATATTACAGTAGATATTAGTGATGTTACTCATGATATTACAGTAGATATTAGCGATGTTGCTCATGATATTACAGTAGATATTAGCGATGTTACTCATGATATTACAGTAGATATTAGCGATGTTACTCATGATATTATTATAGTAGATATTAGCGATGTGCTCATGATATTACAGTAGATATTAGCGATGTTACTCATGATATTACAGTAGATATTAGCGATGTTACTCATGATATTATTATAGTAGATATTAGCGATGTGCTCATGATATTACAGTAGATATTAGCGATGTGCTCATGATATTACAGTAGATATTAGCGATGTTGCTCATGATATTACAGTAGATATTAGCGATGTTACTCATGATATTACAGTAGATATTAGCGATGTGCTCATGATATTACAGTAGATATTAGCGATGTGCTCATGATATTACAGTAGATATTAGCGATGTTACTCATGATATTACAGTAGATATTAGCGATGTGCTCATGATATTACAGTAGATATTAGCAATGTTACTCATGATATTACAGTAGATATTAGCGATGTGCTCATGATATTACAGTAGATATTAGCGATGTTACTCATGATATTACAGTAGATATTAGCGATGTTACTCATGATATTATTATAGTAGATATTAGCGATGTTACTCATGATATTACAGTAGATATTAGCGATGTTACTCATGATATTATAGTAGATATTAGCGATGTTACTCATGATATTACAGTAGATATTAGCGATGTGCTCATGATATTACAGTAGATATTAGCGATGTTACTCATGATATTACAGTAGATATTAGCGATGTTGCTCATGATATTACAGTAGATATTAGCGATGTTACTCATGATATTACAGTAGATATTAGCGATGTTACTCATGATATTATTATAATAGATATTAGTGATGTTGCTCATGATATTACAGTAGATATTAGCGATGTTACTCATGATATTATTATAGTAGATTTTAGTGATGTTGCTCATGATATTACAGTAGATATTAGCGATGTTATTCATGATATTACAGTAGATATTAATGATGTTGATGTTGTGTTTGTAGGGGTTTGTCGGGGAATCTCACCGTCTCCACAGTAGCGATGAAGAGGCAGAAAACACGTCACTTCAGTCCGAGAACAACACACTGATCCATCAGCAAACCAGCAGCTCAGTGACGGAGCAGGAGGATCCGAACTCTTCTCGGGAAGCTGAAGATCCTGAGACGAAGCGTTCTTCAGGAGACCGCAGGAGCGCCGGGAATGCTGGGATCCGGTCGGAGGACCCAGTGTTGAGAGAGACCAGTCACATGACCTCGGCCGCCTTGTGTTTCCAGAACACTCTGCGCTTTGATTTGGACTAACCATCAGATTTATATTTTTGTCTTTTAAGTCTTTTAATTAGTTAAAATAAACTGTAAATAAAGTTTAGTGTTTAAATCTGGAGTAAAATAAAAATATTTTTTGTAAATCACCAAAAATGCTCAAACTTAAACCTTAAGATTGTAAAAATAAATAAAAATAAAAGAAAATTGCACAAATATGAAGAAATATTGTGTGAAATCATTTAAATCATGTTTCTTTGTTATACTACATTTTATTAGTTTCACAAAGCATTTGTTGTGTTGCAGGAATTCATAGTCTTTTCCACAAAACGATAAAAGAGAATAAACACAGTAACACCGGCAGGGTCATCTGAGGTCGCGCTGCACGCAGCCGTCCATGAACTCGCAGTAACACACGAGAGAGCAGAAGTGTTTCTGCACCGGGGCCTCGGTGCCGCCCATGCTGTCCACCAGAACCACCGTGTGCGACACCAGGTGCAGGTTCATGCCCACCGCCGTCTGGATGAAGGAGTTCACACACGCGCGCCCACAGTCACACACCTTACAGAAGTCCAGCTCGTCACACACCTGGAAGGGGACGAGGTGAGGCCCGTGCGGGATCCTGAACACAAGAACACATTAGCTAGGGATGAGTCATGATTTTTGAATATTCGATTAGTTGATTTAATTATAGAATATCGAATAGATTGTGCGATTATTGTCTAAAAAAAAATCTCCATGTTTTCGGTGCTGAAGCGGTGGTGACACGTTCACATAACCAGAGGGTGGCGCTGCCAATAACGCGCCTAAAAGCTGTCAATCAACTCTCAGACAACAGAAGAACACATCGTCTCACACCAGGGGTGCTTCTCAGTTCTTATTTGTGCATCCTCGCGTCTCAGCTCCACCACTGTAGGAAGCGAGGGAAGGACGCAAGGAAAGAAAAGGAGGACGGAGGAATCGGAAGAAAGCTTATTTATACACTGGAATACTTGATCACTCAAAGCATCAGCAGTGCTCAAAGGATCTGCCCATATGTTGTTTTAGTTTGGTTATTTAAGAAATTCATAATAAATATTAATAAAGCAAGATACCCTGTTGAAATATGTGAGATGAGTGGTTTATTTAAACTGCAAAGGTAAAGTATAAATTAAAATTGTTTATAAATTTAAATTATTGTGACAGATGTGAAGGGGGAAGAGAATTTATACGTGCGTCACGGAAACACCCGTGTATCCTCGCTCATGACTCCTCTGGAAGCTCCTCGATCCTCGACTCCTCGGTGCAGTTAGAGAATTGAGATGTCCTTCAAGATGGGGGAGCTTGATCGGCTTCCGGGTCATAGGATGGAGGACGGAGGAGCGAGGAGGATATTGAGAAGCACCCCAGATCATGTGAGCAGAGCGCTAATATTTCCTCCAGAGCGAGAACGTCTTTATGAAGATTATGCTACGCTCACTCAACCCAGAATGCCCTTTGAAAATATGTGAAATAAGTAGGGCTGCCCACGACTAAAGTTTTTTTCTAGTCGACTATTGTTCATTTAAGCCACTAGTCAACTAATCACATATTTATATTCATTTAATTACTTAAATATATACTGGTGAGAATACTAAACCATATTGAGCGTTTACGTAATATATTCCGCACTCAAGCGCACGCATAAAGCTTGCGACAAAGAATGAATGAATATGATTATGAATGTGTCAAATATAGCAAGGAGACATTTTAATTGTTTATTAATAAACTAGAGTTTTCTGTGTCAGTGTCGGCTGCAGAGATGAAGTTGACGATGCTGACTCGCGATCTTCACAGTAGTGAACGCATCTATAGAGAAATGCACATTTCACACGGATTACATAAACAGAGAGTAGTCAGTTTATTTTCAATAGAAATATAGATATATATTTCTCAGGTCTGTGAGGCAGCCTATACGCCGAGTTTCGATTCATTTATGAGACCAGCTCCAGTTCACGAGCAATGCAAGTGATCGCACCGGCGCCTCCATGTCCTGATTATATAGTCTGCTATATTTGCTTCTTAAATCCAGGCAATAGTTTGATGAAACACTGATTAAAATTCACATACAATTTATACAAAACGAAATTTACTTTACAGAAAGGCTTTCTACAAAACAAAACTTAATGATGAGGTCAAAATCATGTCTGACCCACTCCTGCACTCCATATTTCTCCCGATATATTGCGCATCTAATGACCCTAACTTACTCAAGTTTGATATAGGCCTAATCAACATAGATGAAATAAAAAAATAACATTATATTATTTAAACATAAATATGAAACTTAAATACGTTTTCTTCAATGGTTACAACACGTATAGTACAGTACAGAGAAATTAATTGTCGGAGCGGGATTTGAGCGAACGCAGTTTCACCGGTGTGCGGATCATGAGTGGGGCGATGGCTTGGGCCGTGAGCGATTGGGTGGAGCGCGCTGGAATAAAGAGGAATATTCCGCTCACATGCTCCGCTGTGTAGCCTATACATGCGTGTGGGGAGGGGTGCGATTTTCAAATAATAATCGAATAATTCCCAGCGATCATCGAATATAATTTTTGCTTGAAATGCCCATCCCTAACATTAGCATGAGCGCGTGACGTCAGCAGACCTGCGTTAGCTCACCTGAGGTCGACCACGGCGCGCGCCGTCAGCTCCTGCAGCGTCAGCGGGAACGTGAGACGGATCGTGTGCTCCAGAGCGTTGGCTTGAGTAAACGGGTTCCCAAACAGGTCCAGGTTCTCCAGGCACAGCTTCCTGAAGCCCGCAGGAAGTACCGAGAGCTGGTTCTGAGCCGCGGAGAGGAAGCGTAGCTTGGAGAGCCGGCCGATGTGGAACGGGAGCCGCAGGAGCTGGTTAGCGTCCAGGCGCAGGTTCACCAAGTGCCGTAGCTGGCAGAAGCGCGCGGGCAGAACCGTCAGCTGGTTCTGGCTCAGGTCCAGATGCTGCAGTGAGGTCTGGAGAGTGGACACACACAGGGCGTCAGGGAAGCTCTGCAGGCGGTTGTTGTGCAGGATGAGTTCTGCGAGGCAGCGCAGGTCCCCGATGGTGGCCGGCAGCTTACGGATGTGGTTGTTGCTAAGGTCGAGCCGGCGCAGCGAGCGCAGCGCTAGCATCCGCATGTCCAACCGGGTCAGGCGGCAGTACGACACCTGCAGCTGCTCCAGGGAGAACGGGAAGCTGGACGCTAGCGGGTAGTCCTTCTTAGACAGAACACTGAGCTTCTTCTTGGGCTTCTCCACGTCGCG